>NC_081352.1:7662588-7677362 GCF_029784015.1 Lycium ferocissimum
AAAAACCCTGTTTCCCCCCCCCTTGGATTTTTTGGAATCTCCAGAGGTTTCCTTCATTGATTCACTTGATTCGTTTTTGATCTTTGATTTCTATGGTTTTATCGTGGATGAGATACTTGGAAGGTTCTAGAGGCGTGGAGAGGGTGGAAGTCGGTACGGAAATGAATAAAACAAGTGGGCATCACTTATATAAACTTAGAACATTTCAAATTGCTCAGGACTCTCCACTGACCGTTCCACGGTCCGTGAACCCGCTGTCGTCGTGGAACTGGTCGTGGTTCACGACCAGCCTGCATCTTCCCTCACGTTTATTCCACGAACCATTCCACGGTCCATGGAATATTATATGGGCATGGGAAGTGGTCGTGGAAATCATCGTTTTCGCCAAAGTTGTTCCCGTCGTTTCGTTTGATCTCCAATCCCATGGAACCTTCTTAACACTTGTTTATCACTTCATTAACAATCTGGGGGACGTTATAAATCTCCTCCACAACATCCCTAAGGCATCATTAACTCAATACCCGTAGTTTCGTCCAACGCACTAACTTATAACCTCGACCCCTTAACAACTTTCTCGCTTTAACTCGGATGTCTTTGGAAATCTTAATTAGGACTATCGATCACTCTTCCTTGCTTACCCAAACCTCATATTCATCATGCCCTTCTTGAGTCTACTCGCTTGCACGCTAAGGGGAAATTTCCAAGGTGTAACAAGAATAATCTTGAAACCCTTGAAAAGTACTAAGAACTCAAAAGTGCTTAATACAAGTCTTAAACTCAAGATGTCTGAAATAAAATCTAATCAGGTATTTATACAAGTCAAAAACTCAGAATCAATAAACTAGTCCTGTCCTAGGTCGACTTGCAATTCGACGGACCGTCGTTGCACATTGATGGTATCGTCAAATGTCGACGGAGCACTTTGATGATCTGATGAAAAAATCTACGCGCAGCTCAACCGCAATGTAAGCTGATTGTAATCGTCGCATCCCGCTCGAAGGTCCATCAACCTCCCGTCTTTTATACCGCGCATTTTCATGGCCGAACTTTCAATCTGTGCAATTCGATGACATGCTTGACGGACCGCCGAGGATGTTGATGGTCTGTATAAGTGCATAGCAGTGCCTTGTCTTCAAAATTTCATGTTTTTAACTATTTTTGGAATTCCACTTCTAAATACCTGCAACATACACAAAACACATCAAATTGACAAAAACTACTTAAAAACAAGTAAAACTTAGAGTTAAAAAGCGTCGAATGTGCCATAATTCTTAGCACATCATAGTGTTTATTGATGACATTCTGGTTTATTCGAAGAGTAGAGAAGATCAAGAAAAACACTTGAGGGTTGTTCTTGGGTTGCTGAGAGACAAGGAGTTACATGTCAAGTTCTCTAAGTGTGAGTTCTGGCTCGCGTCTATATCTTTCTTAGGTCATGTGGTTTGAAAAGAGGGGATTATGGTTGATCCTAAGAAGATTAAGGCAGTGAGAGATTGGGCTAGGCCTATATTACTGACAGAGATTCGCAGCTTTCTGGGGTTAGCCAGTTACTACCGTTAGTTCGTGAAGGGGTTTCTTTCTATACTTCGCATTTGACTCGTTTCACTCAGAAAAAGGTACCTTTCAAGTTGTACCATCTTTTTCTTGGTCAATAGGTATTTCAAGTACTTCAAAAAACTAGGCATCTCCTTGATCGCATCCAAGAATGGAAAGTTCAGAGATAACAGCTTCAGCTGATCATAAAAATTTTGGAACTTAGATTCTTCCTTCTTCTTCACCAACTTCTGCGGAAAGGGAGGTTTAGATTTGAAAAGCTGAGTCAAAGGGCGGATAGCCCCTTTTACAGTCTTCTTGCTTTTGTCATCAGCCACCTTCGAACTTTCTAGAATTTCAACAACTTTCTCTTTACCAGGAAGCTCATCATCAATAATTTGTGCATCAGACTGCACCTTTTCCTCTTCATTAATTGGCTCGATATCAACAACCTTCTTTCCAGCACTTTGGAGTATTTTACAACTCTGAGTAACTGTCAACACCATCGCCCCCATTCTTCAGATTCAGAATAGTATCACTAGGGAGTCCTCCCTTTTTAGAAGGGTACTGCTCTCTAGAAATATCACACATCTGGGACTGGAGCTTTTTAATAGCAGTTGTATGAGATCCCAATGTCTCTGTTATCCTAGACAACGTCTTATAAGACTTGATTATATTTGCTAGAACCTTGTCAAGCATTACCTCAACCCTCGACTACTTGGATCGTTTGACTGCCCTTTTGGTGGGATATATGGATTGGAACTCTTATTTCTGAAATTGTTGTTGTTGTTGTAGTTCCCTTGATTCGCGCCTCCATAATTATTAATGTAGTTCTCCTGGCTGTTGTTGAAAGTACCTTGGCCCTGCTGAGGTCTCCATTGATTTCTATTATGGTAACTTCCTTAAGAGTTTTTTACATAGTTAGCATTTTCAAACAGTATAGGAGGTTCCTCGTGATATGGAACCTCTTGGACTTGGTACCTCCCCTTTAGCATATATGAAGCATCTTCGCAAATATTTACCTTCTTGATCTGGTTCTCATCAAACTTCTTGGTCAAGAAGTGATATTTGTTGCAAGTTGAGCCAATGTCTGCTGATTATCCTGATTCTTCTTTACCATATTCTGGATCATTGCATTACCGTAGGTACAATATCAGCATTGTTTGAGTGCCAAGCCTGATTATACATAGTCAATCTGTTAAGTATGTTTGTAAATCGAGTATAAGATTTATTCATAAAACATCTATCAGCTGCATTGTTCGCAATTGACTGTGTTACCGGATCCGACCCTCGGTAGAACTGCTCCATTAATATGTTATCCGAAACACCATGAATCGACAACTTCTGCAGATATTCTTTAAATCTTTCCCAAACTTCGTATAATTGTTCTGTCGATCGCTTCTTGTATTCATAGATTTTTTCATAGATCCCAGCCTTCTTGGCACGAGGATGCCACTTATTGAGAATGACTGCTACCATCTGAGCCCATGAAGTAATAGAATTCCGGGGCAGCTTCTCAAACCACGTTCTTGCTTATCCAGCTAAGGAATATTTGAAGAGACTTAGCTGAATAGCATCTTGTGGCACATTGTTTTTTATGTGATTAGCACATACATCCATAAAGTTCTGCAAATGTCATTGAGGATCATTCTCGGTAGAGTTCCAAAAGTAGCCCTCAAGTTTCAACAACAGGTAGAGAGAGGAGTCAATTTTTCAACTAGTAGCTCCAACTCGAGGATGAACAATAGCAGATGCATAGTCCTCCTCTGGTACAAGATCAGCGAAGACATTCTTGTCATCCGTTTCACTCGCATGATCATTCAATTGACCACCATGGTTTCTAGCCGCTGCACGTTGGTTTCGCTGATTCTGATTCATGTTCACCTAATTCTCAAGGAATAGCAAACAAGGTGTGATGGAACAAGAGACAGACTTCAATCAAAGAAAACACCATTTAGTAATTTCAAAATCGTATTCCCCGGCAACGGCGCCAAAATTTGATACGCTCAAATTACACCTTTTATTAGCGTAAAGAGGACGTTGTCAAATTTAGTAACCTAACAAAGTTGGGGTTGAATCGGGAATATGGAGTGAAAAGGTTACTAAATTTGTAGAATGCTCAATTTAGGTCTAATGTCTTGCTTCGATTATTTTGTAGAAAGTTTGTGTTTTGTGACTAATTGCTAATTAATTGCTTTGGATAGTAATATATGGTAAAATAGACCAAGGTTGTATTCCCACCACATAAATGCAATGCTTAGGGTTCTAATATGATATACTGCTAATGGATCGTTGTATAAGCGCACTTAATCTCTAATGGAGTTCCTAATATTTCCCAATAGTTTAGAACAATATCTCTTTATGATTTTTCCAAAATATAAAAGAGTTTATATGAAGAGCGACTAAATTTGCCAAGTAAATTCCTCTTATTCCTAAGTGAATTTATTAAACAAGGTTTAAAGCCCTGATTTCTTGTTATTAGTTCTTACCAAACCCTAATTATTTTTCCAAATAAATCAAGCTTTATGGCGTAAGTTAATGTTTGCAATCATCAACTAATCAATGAATAATGAAGAACTAACAGACCCTACCAATCCATTATGCGTATATCACAACTAGAAACCCATGCGCAAGACACCCATCCTTGGGTCCACAACCTTAGTAGGGAATTTAGCTACTCATGGAATTGACAAAAATGCAATACATTGTAATTATAATTGTTGTTTGAACTTACAAAGTGAATTGAAGATAAACGAAAGTAGAATAGTCTTGAAACCCTTGAAAAGTACTAAGAACTCAAAAGTGCTCAATACAAGTCTTAAATTCAAGATGTCTTAAAAATAAAACCTAATCAAGTATTTATACAAGTCAAAAAATTGAAATTAATAAACTAGTCCAGTCCCAGGTCGGCTTGCAACTCGACAGACCATCGTTGCACATTGACGGTTCCGTCAAATGTCGACAGTGCACTTTGACTATCTGATGACAAAATTTAGGCTGCAGAACCTCAACGTCTATGTACATTGACGGACATCGATCCTGTTGACGGTCCGTCAACCTTCACGTCCTTCTACATCACAGATTTTGCAGTCTCTAAACTTTCACTTAGTGCAGTTCGACGACATGCTTTACGGACCGTCGAGCATGTTGAGGGTCCGTACAAGTGCATAGCAGTTCCTTGTCTTCAAAATTCCTTGCTTTCAACTGTTTTTGCAATTCCACTTCTAAATACCAGAAACATACACAAAACACATCAAATTGACAAAAACTCACTTAAAAACAAGTAAAACTTAGAGTTAAAAAGCGTCGAATGTGCCATAATTTCTTAGCACATCATAGTGTTTATTAATGACATTCTGGTTTATTCGAAGAGTAGAGAAGATCAAGAAAAACACTTGAGGGTTGTTCTTGGGTTACTGAGAGACAAAGAGTTCTATGCCAAGTTCTCTAAGTATGAGTTCTGGCGCACGTCTATATCTTTCTTGGGTCAGGTGGTTTCAAAAAGAAGGGATTATGGTTGATCATAAGAAGATTGAGGCAGTGAGCGATTCGGCTAGTCCTATATTAGTGATAGAGATTTACAGCTTTATGGGGTTGGCTAGTTACTACTGACAGTTCGTGAAGGGGTTTGCTTCTATTCTTCGCATTTGACCCATTTGACTCTGAAATAGGTACCTTTTAAATAGTCCGACGAGTGTGAAGAAAGCTTCTAAAAGCTGAAGACTTTATTGACTATAACTCTTATTTTATCTTTGCTCGTGAAGGGTAAGAACTTTGGGGTTTATTATGATACTTCTCGTTCTAGTTTGGGTGTTGTTTGATGTAGGAAAAGAACGTGTTGTCTTATGCGTCCAGACAGGTTAAGATTCATGAGAAGAACTATCCCACTCATGATTTAGAGTTCACAGCGGTGGTGTTCGCTTTGAAGATTTGGAGGCACTATCTCTATGGTGTCCATTGTGAGGTTTTCACCGATCATCACAGTCTTCAGCATGTCTTTATTCAGATGGATCTTAATTATAGGCAGCGGAGATGGATGGAGTTTCTTAAGGATTATGATGTTACTATCTTGTATCATCCTGGCAAGGCAAACGTTATAGCAGATGCATTGAGTAGGAAATCTGCTAGCATGGGTAGCTTGGCTCAGTTGATTATTTCGGAGCGTCCGTTGGCCAGAGAGGTTCAGACTTTGGCTAACAGAGTCATAAGGCCTTATTTGTCCGATTCAGGTAGAGTGTTGGCTTATGTTGAGGCGATATTAACAATTCTGGAGCAGATTAAGGCAAAGCAGTTCGAGGATGTGAGTTTGTGCAAGATTCACGATACGATTTTACGTGGTGAGGCCAAGGAGACCATGATTAACAATGAGGGAGTTCTGAGGATTAAGGGGGGGGGGGTGTCTGTGTCCCTTGTGTTGATGACCTGATTAGGACGATTTTAGAGGAGGCTCACAATTTTAGATATTCTATTCATCCTGGTGCTACCAAGATGTATCGAGATTTGAGGCAACATTATTGGTGGGATAGGATGAAGTGTGATATTTTAGAGTTTGTTTCATAGTATTTAATTGTCAGCAGGTTAAGTACGAGCACCAGAGAGCTAGAGGTACGCTTCAGAGGATGCCCCATTTCGGAGTGGAAGTGGCACAGGATAGCAATTGATTTCGTTGTTGGTCTTCCGAAGATGTTGGGTAAGTTCGATTCGATTTGGGTCATTGTTAATCGGTTGACCAAGTCTACCCATGTCATACCGGTCCAGGTCACATATATCGCTCAGAGGTTGGCCCAGATTTACATTCGTGAGATTGTTCGTCTGCAAGGGGCTTCTATTTCTATTATATCTGATAGAGGCACAACATTGATATCCCGGTTTTGGAGGACCTTGTAGTCTGAGTTGGGCACTAGGTTGGATCTTAGCTCAACTTTTCACCCTCAGACAGATGCTCCGGGCTTGTGTGGTTGATTTTGTTGGTCATTGGGACCAGTTCTTACATTTAGCAGAGTTTGTGTATAATAATAATTACCACTCGAGCATTGATATGGGTTTGTTTGAGGCTTAGATCTCCTATTGGGTGGTTTAATGCGTTTGAGGTAAGGCCATAAGGTACTGACCTTTATATAGAGAGTCCTATAGATAAAGTCATATGATTCATATAAAATATATATATATATAATGTACACGACCCGACCCGAGGGCCATGACGGGCACCCGGTGCTAACCCACCGGGGTACCTCTTATCGTACATTCATATTCACATCTAGTTGGACCACATAGATCATTCATGAATGCTATACATCAATAACGCTAAACTCATTGGGCCACAACACATGTATACCATCATTGACAACTATGCCCGCATCAATATACATAAGCCGACGAGGCCATCAAAATGATATACAAAATATAAGCCGGCAAGGCTTCAAGACATCTAACTATATACAACTGTCTACGAGCCTCTAAGAAGAGTAGGTAACATCATATAGGTGGGACAGGACCCCGCTATTCCCATGTATGTACACAAAAGAATAATACCAAAAGTTGTAGCTCCGGATGAAATGGAGCTCCTCAAAGCAGTCCCTGAATAAGAAAGCTATGGATCAAGCCTGTCTCCTTAGCCACCTGCGGGTATGATGCAGTGTCCACAAACAAAAGGACATTTGTACGAATATTGTACTGATTATGTAAAGCATAATCAACATCATAATAGGAGCATAAGAGACAACATAAGAAACAACATAAGATGGGAGAATCGGAGGATAGTAAAGCCATCATCATCGTTACTTACATACTTACTTACTTACTTGTCTTTCATAGGGACCTTCCGCTCCTAAAGTGTACTCGTGTACATGCATACATAGATGTTCGTGTTTGTATTCATATTCGTATCCATACCATACCCGACCATGAAGGTTCGGTGTTTCGCATACCCGGCCATGACAAGGCTCGGTGATTACACATACCTAGCCCTACCAAGGCTCAGTGGTAACCGTACCCAACTGCAGTGGTGCGCGCGCAATAGATATCATACCCGACCATATAAGCTCGGTGTTACATAATAGTCATACATACTTAGACACGTATACTTAAGAGTCCATAAGCATCATCAACATCATTACCATTATCTTTTTTGTGACGTCTATCCTTGGAGAATCAACTATCATATAAAGGATGCAATGGAATCATGAAAGTATCGAGGATCATGAGCTTTAGTAGCTTTGGAGATAGAATCATTTGGAGGACATTATGGTACTCATAAAAGGATATTCATAGCGAAGGAACCATGCCTTATCGAAAGAAGGTTTTTCCTTAAATACCTCTTTGTCTTCTCAACTATCTAACATGCACCGTTGAAGCTTGAATAATCTACATTTTGAAGGATTTATATCATGGTTAAACCTTAATGATACTCTTAAATTCGAACTAGAATAATTCATAGTCTAATGAAAATTAGGCAGCATTTCCCCTATTTCGTCAACTTCCACCGTATCACAAAACAACTCCCAACAACTACAATAACATCCGTAATACTCTCAAGATATCCAATTCAAGTAACCACATTACGCTAAACCTCCAATATTTACCAACATGTTCAACTCATACTAGCGACTTCATACCCATTTTAGCACATTTTTATATAATGCTTCTTCATCACCATTATTACCTTCCATAACATGGTTATATTCATGTCATACTAAGAATCATGACTACATATAGATTACTACTCATAAACATCACAAAATCTACATTTAGACTTCATTTTCTGCTTTCTTCTTCTACCCAAGTCTATCAACCTCTCCATAGTTTCAATAACATGAAATGATCATAAAACTTACCTTTGATTGAGTAGGAATAACCCTTGGATGGAAATACCTCACTTGAAGAAAAACCCTAGCTTCAATCCATAAAGTTTTCTCAACTTTAGCAACCCCTAAGAGCTTCCTTATACTTGATTCCTTTAGATTAATGATATGAGCCTTGGATCTCCTTGGATTCTTGTATAAGAAATGTAGGGAATGTTCTAGAGACTTGGAGAGAAGTGGAGAAGTGTTAAAATGAAAATAATGAAGTTGGATCACATTTATACACTTGAGAATAACTCAGCCCGTCGAGTGTTATACGGACACTTATACGGTCCGTATAACATTGCACGGTCCGTATAAGTGTCCGTGGTTCACCATCAGGGAAATCACCTTCCTGCTGGGGGTTATACGGACCCCTTATACAGACCGTATAAGTGGTTGTGTAACTCCACTTCCCTGAAATGGTTTCCGTCGTTTCGCTCGATCTCCAATCCTGATGGAACATTCTTGACACTTGTTTAACACTTCATTACCAATCTAAGGAGAGTTACAACTCTTCTCTAAGACATCATTAAGTCAATGTTAGCTAGATACTTTACGAAACTTTTCCAAAACACTACATATACTTTGCCCTTCTAAAGGAACTTTCGCCTCTTACTTCCAACATCTTTTAAATCTTAGCTAGGATCGTTAAATAACCTTCCTTACTTATAGAAACATCATATTTGTCTCACCCTGCATTAGTCTATCTATCATATGACGACACGAAATTTTTTCGAGGTGTAACATTCTTCCCCCCTTAAGAACATTCGTCCTCGAATGTTAGGTTCTCGGGGATTCTATAAAAATTTCGCCAGAGTTTCCCCTATAATAGGGCACTACCATCCTGCACAGCAACTTAAAATACATCGCCTCACGAGGCTACAATAACAACGACAATTACCATGGCCACACACGGCCAAGAAAACATCAAGAAAAGCATTACATAGTTAAGGATAATGGCGTCTCTACCTGAGTCTTCTCTGAGGGTGAAAATAAATATGGGTACCGGAATTTCATGTCTTCTTCGGCTTCCCAAGTCATTTCCTCTCTATTATTATTCTTCCGTAAAACTTTAACTGAAGCTACCTCTTTGGTTCTGAGCTTTCGTACTTGCCTATCTAAAATGGCAATGGGGACTTCTTCATAAGACAATTGCTTTGTAACTTGAACATCATCTATTGGTACTATTCTACAAGGATCTCCAATGCACTTACGAAGCATTGATACATGGAAAACTGGGTGAACTGACTCCAACTCAGGAGGTAGATCTAATTCGTAAGCCACTTTGCCTACTTTGCGCACAATCTCATAAGGCCCAATGTACCGGGGACTAAGCTTCCCCTTTTTGCCAAAACTCATTATGCCTTTCATCAGCGACACCTTTAAGAATACCCAATCTTTCAATTAGAACTCTAAGTATCTTCGTCGATTATCCACATAGGACTTTTGACGACTCTGAGCTGTTAATAATCGATCCTGTATGAGCTTAACTTTCTCTATAGCTTGCTGGACCAAGTCTGGCCCTATTAATTTAGTCTCTCCTACCTCGAACCACCCTATTGGGGATCAGCACTTTCACCCATATAAAGCCTCATATGGCGCCATTTGGATGCTAGAATGATAACTATTATTATAAGCAAACTCAATAAGCGGTCCCGTAGCATATCCTCAAGGGTCTGAATGGTACGTTAATGGTACGTTCGACTTGTCCATCCTTCTATGGGTGAAATGCCGTGCTAAGGCTCAAATGAGTCCCCAAACCTTCTTGGAAAGATTTCCAAAAATTTGCTTTAAATTGAATCTCTCTATCGGAGATAATAGATACTGGAACATCGTGAAGCCTCACTATCTCTTTAACATAAAGCTTTGCATAATCTTCTGCTACAGATGTAGTTCTGACCGGTAAGATATGAGCTGACTTTGTAAGTCTATCCACAATCACCCATATAGAATCATACTTACGTCGGAATGGGGTAAGCCCGTAATGAAGACCATTTTAATTACTTCCCATTTCCAAGTTGGAATTTCTATAGCTTGCAACAATCTGCCCGACTTTTGTTGCTCGATTTTCACTTGCTGACAGTTGGGACATTGAGCTACAAATTCCGCTATAGCTTTCTTCATCCCATTCCACCAATAGACAGATTTATGATCATGATACATTTTCTTTGCTCCTGGGTGGACAGAATAACGGGAACAATGAGCTTCTCTCAATATTTGGTGGCGTAATCCTGCAACATCAGGAACACATAACCTGTCTCGGAATCGGAGAACTCCATCTCCAAAAATCTCAAATGATGACTTCTACTTTTGAGGGAGGGTATTTCTATAATGAATTAGCATGGGATCTTCGTATTGTCACTCTTTCTATCACACCCTAATTTCCGATAGGGTGTGATGGGCACCCGACCCTTACCTAGGGCCGAGCGAACCCGCAGACTTTTGTAATACACAAAATCACACTGGGCAAAACGTGTCAAAATGCAGAAGGAAAATTTTTAGAAAACATCATACTTTTCGTCTTTTTCAAATCAAATAAAATCTGTAGTCATAGCGAATCTGTAACATAATGCGTACTGATATATCGGCTTACATAGCCGATTACAAAACAAATCTGCAGCATAACGCATAATAATACACCGACTTACGCAGCCGCTCACAAAACTGACATATCACACACACGACACTGTCTGCAAAGTCTCTAACTTAACTCCAGATACCATACAAAAGCATTCTGACATCGGCAGCACTCCGGAGGAAATGGAGCTCGCCAATCCAGCTGGAACGTCTTCCGCTAACGTCATCTACTCATCTGTGGGTACCTGCGCGGCATGAAACGCAGCCCCCGAAGAAAAGGGGGTCAGTACGGAATATGTCGCGAGTATGCAAAGCGTAAAATACGAAAGCGAAATCATAACCGAAGTCGGGGAGAAAGTGAGCATAATAATCCGAATACCAAAATACTTACATCCGATATACAAATCATACATAAGGGTTCGGTAAGGCAGTAGGATAATCTGAATGTCAAAATGCTTCGCTTTCTTTGAAAAACATTTTTGTCTCATATATATGGAAAATCAAACATATCATATGAGTGACATTACCGAATCTTGCAGGAACGTACGGCCCGATCCATAAATAGTATAATAATGCCGAGGAACGTATGGCCCGATCCATGTATAACATAATAATGCCGAGGAACGTACGGCCCGATCCATAGATAACATAATAATCATAACCATACCGTCATATTATCACATATCATATTGTATCATCAGATCATCACATATCATATCATCAAATCATCACATATCATATCACATACCACATACGGTCCGTAATGGGACCCGGCGAGATTAATGGTCGCCACTCCATCTGGACGCCACAACACATCATACTTCAGAAGTTTTATATCTCCGAACATCCCCGAAACCCGACATACCGTGGCCAGGAACCCAGCGGTCAATGTCGCAGCCCGCGGTCAAATGTCCAGCGGGCAATATCACATATCATATACCGCGGCCAAGAACCCAGCGGTAATATCACATCATACTTCGAAATCACATCATACTTCGGTTAATGCGCACGAAAATAACCGGCCCGGATCCGGTGAAGGATGTAACACCAACGCACGAGCGAATCGTAAGTAGCCATATGCATACAAATCTTTATTACACACTTTCAATGAAATAAGCTGACGAACTATTATTTCAAAACCAAGACAATAGTCAAATCGATTTTCTTCCAAATATCACTCGGGAACATATCAAACCAAACTTCAGAAACCATAGTCGCGTATCAAAATCATAAGTATACGAATCATTATTTCAGACTCAACAGACAAATATATAGTCATACTCGGGGGTCGGAAAAATAGTCATATTGAATTCTTTCAAAAATAGGTCATTAGAACCAAACATAGGAAGTCACGGGACCCACGGACGAGCGTCAACCCAATCCCAAGCCCTTTATGAAAATTAAGGTCATTACTCATCATGAAATCATTTGCGAAGATATCAAAGCGTCCGAGCCCTTTTCCGGAAAGTTACGGGCGTTCGTAGTTTCGGATTCGTTTAGGAACAAAATTCTTTTGAAAACAAACTTTTATGCAACTTTAGTAATTTAGAGCCCGTTTGGATTGGCTTATAGCTTAAAGTTTTTGCATGAAACATAAGGCTGAAAAAATAAGTTGGGGTAGTCTAACTTATTTTTTTTGGCTTATAAAAGTTTTCGAACTTATAATTTTGCTTTAGATAAACTAAGTTAAATGGGTCCAATTATTTTTTTGAGCTTAGTTTAAAGCACAAAATGACTTTAAAGCAGCCGATAACACTCAAAAAAGGCGAAAATAGCTTATAAGCCAACTTATAAGCCAATCCAAACAGGCTCTTAGTCATACAAAAGACATAAGGACCATAATCCAACTACAATAAAAATAGTGTAAACGGACTGACATTTGAAAGTCGGGACAAAAGTTATATCAAACATCTTTCGAGGCGTCACCAAAAACATATCAAACGTCATAAATATATCAAAGGACCATAGTTATACGCCAAACCAATCCGCGTCCGCCTCGGAAAGTTACGAACGTTACTCACTTTTAGGACTCTCTATGAACCAATCAAAGCCATCCGGTTCTTTTTACGAAAGTTACGGGCATTTTCATACATAAAATCCTTTCGGGACAACCGTATACATAGCATTTCAAATCCAATCGTATCAAGACATACGGTCCATAGCTTGAGCACATTAAGGATGCCAACATCAAGAAGCAAATACGAATCATAAACATGTTCGGATTTTAAGAATGGAATTACCCCCGAAGCTCATAACATATCATAGCCTAGCCGTATCTAAGACATGCCAAAGAAGGAAAGGTAAGCTTTACATACCTCGGTCGCTCCCTAAGCTAACCCAACTCAAGTCTCGGCTCACCAAGGTCTACATGTTACACCTTGGAAATTTCCCCTTAGTGTGCAAGCGAGTAGACTCAAGAAGGGCATGATGAATACGAGGTTTGGGTAAGCAAGGAAGAGTGATCGATAGTCCTAATTAAGATTTCCAAAGACATCCGAGTTAAAGCGACAAAGTTGTTAAAGGAGTCGAGTTATAAGTTAGCGCGTTGGACGAAACTACGGGTATTGAGTTAATGATGCCTTAGGGATGTTGTGGAGGAGAGTTATAACATCCCCTAGATTGTTAATGAAGTGATAAACAAGTGTTAAGAAGGTTCCATAAGGATTGGAGATCAAACGAAACGACGGGAACAACTTTGGCGAAAACAACGTATTTCCACGACCACTTCCCACGGCCCATATAATATTCCATGGACCGTGGAATGGTTCGTGGAATGGAAGACGAACAGAGGAAGGTACGGCTGTTCGTGAACCACGACCCGGTTCCACAGCCAACACTTCAGGTTCCACGGACCGTGGAACAGTCCGTGAAGTCCCGGCAACTTGAAATGTTCTAAGTTTATATAAGTGATGCCCACTTCATTTTATTCATTTCCATACACGACTTCCACCCTCTCCACACCTCTACAACCTTCCAAGTATCTCATCCGAAAACCATAGAAATCAAAGAGCAACAACAAGAAATCAAAGTGAATCAAGTGAAGGAAACCTCATGGAGATCATCTAAATCAAGAGAATCCAAGGGAGGTGAAACTAGGGTTTTGTGCAAAGGGTGTATTATCATCTAAGGCTTGTTCCTCCATCATCCAAGGTATGTTTTATAGTATTTTCATGATGTTAAGTATTATAAAGTTGAAACACTTGGATTACAAAAGAATACATGAAATGGGTTAGATATGGAGAATAATGTCATCTTGAATTGGTAGTTGAAATGAATCACGAAAATGGATATGTAGAGATTATAAACGCGTTATAAATGATATCTAGAGCATGAAATAAGTATTGGACATGAAAGAATGTGGTAATGGGCTTAGTCATGATTTCGAAGAATTAGAGTAGAATTGGGAAATGAGAATAACATGAATGAGTGACGATTGTTGAGTATGGTATTATGATTCTTTGTTGTGGATGGTTGAGGGTTGATATGGAATATGGCGGAAAGTAGTATAAATAAAGGAAACGCTGCCCGATTTTCTTTAGCCTTAAAAGACGTTCTCGTAATTGATTAGCTAATGACGAGACGAACCCTCTTGAAGGTAAAGACGCAAGCATTGAATGAGGACGAGCGATAATAGAGTAGCTAAACGGCAAAGGTATGTAACGCTAATCCTTTCCTTCTAAGGCATGAATCCATGTATGCATTTCCTCCTCTCCTGTGAGATTCCGATCTCCAAGAAAGCTAAGAGTCCTCGCTTATGAATAGCTACAGAAATAAGAGATATCACGACGAATATAATAATGATGATAGTAAGCATAGTCTATG
>NC_081352.1:7677462-7686885 GCF_029784015.1 Lycium ferocissimum
TTGGGGAAGAACCGACCGGAGGAAGCTCTTGGGGCCAATCGTTTGTAATAATTTTACTTTTCACCGAGTCGGCCCCTTTCCTCTTTTTTCCCTTCCTTATTCGTTCGAGGATGAACGATTGTTTAATCTGTATCTGATATAATGACCCGCTAGGTCATTATGGCGCTTTGACTATTTTACCCTTGTTAGTGCCTTCCCGAGAATGAAAATGAGCTTAATGATAACTCAAAGAGTTAGAAGTCCAAAAATTAAAACTTGATTTGTTTGTTGTTGCGCATTGTTTGAAACTTGTTGTATGTTCATTTAGGGGTAACTTGGTAAATTAGACCTCCGTTGGGAATTCTGAGGCCACCGGTGAGTCTGTAGTGTGTTTTTATGTATATATGCATGTTTGGTTTGTGTCTGTAGGGCCTCGGATTGGTGTCGAGATTTTGAGTCGTAAAACAAGAGCTCGTATTTGGTTGATTTGAGCAAGTTTGCGGCGGTGGTATTACCACCCAGAGAGTCTACCTCTTAGGTGGGGCAAGGCTTGCCACCGTGGACAATAGAGAAATTAAATGAGGTCCACCATAGCAGGACCATTCCCGCTATAGCGGGATCGCCATAGCGAACGTTGACTGCTGCAGTGATCGATGAGAGGCAGAAACTGTGTTTATATTCCATATTTCGAACCCATTTCCCACAAAACACCAAAAATAGTTCCCAAGAAATACTAAGGCGATTTTCTAAGGCTAGGGCACCACTCTTCATCAAGGTAAGTCTCCACCATTATCTTCATTCATTCCATAATCATCTTAAGTTCTTACATCCGCTAAGGGTTCTTTAATGGTGAATTGAAAGGTTAGAACCCTAGAACTTATGAAACCCTTAAATAATGAATGGGTTACTGATTTTATTGTTGCTTTATCACCTAGGAGTATAGAATATCACTTCCTAGAATGAGATTTTTTTTTTATTAATGGTGGGATTGATTGATTGAGACTTAGAGTTCTAATAAAAATGGAAGCTTTAGCCAAAAAACTGATCGAAAGGTGTTGAATTGATTAGAAAACTCATGAATTGATATAACAAGATTGTTGGGATTGATTTTAGGATGAATTCACACCTAGTGATAGTTCACCCATTGAAAAAGGGTAGAAGTAGTGGCGTTTTCTTCCCCAAATTTTTGTTGTTGAGTAGATGATTCCTTACTCACTTAGCATTATGATTTTCAGACTTTGAACGTTTTGAAATTTTGTGAAAAGGAAAAGCTGTCTTAGAGTAGCTTGCATTATTCCAGTTCTGCATCTGATGTAGGTTATGGTTTACTTGAGTTAGACTTTGATTAGTTGATTGTATGTGTAGTAAAAGTGAGGGAGGAAAGTATGTATATTTTTTCAAACATGACGTATGGAGGGACACTACTTAGGTTGGTATGGTCTCTGATTATGTGGGCTCACTGCCATTGTTGTTATATACCGAAACGTGAGTGGAAATTTATGTTATGAGAAGGAAGGAGTTCATAAATACCCTTCTTGTGATTGAGATGATTTCATATCCATGATTGTTAATGATTGGAATTGATTGAGTCTTGATATGACTTGTGGCATGATGCCTTGTGTTCTTGATAGTCATATTGTTGGCTGATCATACTCCACATTTACTGATAAACTGGAATTATTTTGAGAAACACATCGTGATGAGAACTAGAATGTTTGTATACATATAAAGGCACATTTAACAGGGGGTGAGGATGTGGCCTAGTTATGGGCTAGTGATTCGAGGTCGATTCCAAAGCGAGTGGTACATGGATACCATGGGTCCACAGCAGGTCATGGCTATTTAGGGGAAACAATGCCATTTAGCATGTGCGTACACGGTTGAGTTACTATCATTGTTGTATTGCATTTCATCGGACTTATACTATTTCTGTTGATGGCTGTGGTTGGACTTATTTTGTTCCTATGTTTCCTGATTCTGTTAATGACATTATTCTGTTATGTGTTGTTGTACCTATCTGCCTATTCTATTAATTTTATGAATTTATGCATGATACTAATCTTAATCGGCCCATGATATCTACTGATACATAGTGTTTGTACTGATACTACCTTGTTGTACTTTTTATATGAGTGTAGATTGTGTGCCAGAGACATCTTCCAGACCTCATATTTATCTTGAGGCCAGTTCCTGCTCAGATCCGAGGGTGAGCTTCTATCCATGCCATGTCGCCTGAAGATCTTTCTTATTTGATGTCTACTTTCACTCCAGACATTATTTACACTTACAGATATATATTTATTCTTTAGACAGTTTATTATTTTAGAGTCCTTGTATGATGACTTTCGGATTTTGGGGTTGTAATAGTTAGGATTTCCGCAGTTTATTCATTAATGGCATGACTAGAGCGATTTATGATTTATTTTTTATTATTGATTTATAATGGTTTAAATGATTAAGTAATTGGATAAGGGGATGGTTCGCCAACTAGAGAATTAGTGTGGGTTCCACTCATGGCTGTTTGGGTCGTGACATGGACTCATACTATAGAAGAAAGGAGATGAAGAAGCCTTAGTATACCTTTATGACGCTTCGCTTGCTTGCCAGAACAACCCGCTTGTTATGCTTCAATCTCGACCTATAATCATAGAATAATGCTTTTATCAAAATTTGCCAATCTTAATTTTATGTATCTAAGTGACATGTTATTTCTACAATAATTCAGCTATGTTTGAGATGCTTTAGTTCGGTATGGGAAAGTAGAGTGTTAATACAAAGGATTGCATGATCTCCATGCCTTGAGGGATTAATTGCTCGGGAGTCGCAGAAGTGCAATTATGGCCTAAAAAGAATGACTTGTTCGCGGTGTGATTGGTTTGAGAAAGTTTTAGCATCATCAAAGTTTATGTTGATAGTTTCCATGGCACGAATGCATCAATGGAAAGTCAACAATTCAGCAGTGGCAGAGTATAGATGTCAATATATTGAAAAACGTGTAAGCTTATGGTTGATCGTCGAACTTGACAAGAGGATATGGACCGTGTTAAGATGTTGAAGAGAAGTTGAGGATAAGGACATGACAGGCTACTTGTGTAATAATGTGTGAGGAAGTAAGATTTCTGAGGATATGATGGTAAAATTACTTCATTGTCCTATGGGACGGAGGCGTAAGGAAGCGAATTTGGATAGATCAATCTTCGATATATAAAGGGAACAATTGTTATCCTATGTGGTCGTCACGATAAAGTTGCATGATATGCGAGGGTGGATGTCGTATAAGGTTCTGAAAAGTTGAGTTGGGGCTTAGAGATAATAAAATTGTAGGGGTAGACTAAGAACTAGTTGTTTGGGGGTTCCTTCAGCAAATGGCTATTTGTTCTGGGTCAGGTGGCAAGGTTACTTGTGACGAGTAAAACTTAAGGTAATAGACAACTGTGATTCTTCAATAAAAGGTGTGTTCGTAGAGTCATTTGGTGTTTTGAGGTTAGTGATAAAAGGGGATTGTTTGAACAAGGAAGTTGTTTATTTGAGAGTTACATTGCAGTTATTTAATGTAGAGTGGATGTAAAGGTTCATGAATGAGTTGGTATGTTCGATTACGTCATAGGATAATTGGGGCCAGTGATTGACTAATAGGAATAACTCTAGCGCTGGAAAGGGGTGAAGTTTTACTTCTAAGGAATTTCCCGGTGTTGCATCTAGTTCTTGGACCAGGATTGTGTGCATGGTATATAAAGGTTAATGCTTGATAAGTTCTACAATTACTAGTGTCGTGATGCTTGATAAGTTCTACAATTACTAGTGTCGTGACTTTTTGGAGTTGACCGAATGAAAGGAATAATCACACTATTGTTAAGGGTGGTTCTTGCAGGCAAGCATCGTTTAAGGAGACTTGAACGGGGATGTCGGTCAATAAGGACATTTGAAGTGGTAGATCAATTAAGGTTTTGAACTAATTCAAGTCGCGAAGAGTATTTCAAAAATTGAGTTAAGAATTAACAATATCGGCTGAAACAAGGAGAGGTGAACTCACTATAGAACATTTGAGTATCGATGTTTGGTCAGTAAACTCATGAACCAAGATGGAAGAAGGATTCTTCAGTTAAAGGGATTTTAGCAAGGGTACTTTGGTAAATTTATATGAGGACGTTAGTAGGATTGTGTGTACGGTAATTATGAACCGACCTATGTATTATGGATCAATTCGGTGGTGATTTTGGGTATTGCATCGGCAATGATTGATTATTTTTTGGAACAACTAGAGTTGGTTAGTATTTTCAGCTTTTGAGGTTGGGAACGACAGCATGAGGGGGGAGGGCGTATTCAGGAACAATGGATTTGACTAGGGTCACCACATACTTATGGAAGACTCACTATTTGTAACGACCCGTTTGGTCGTTATAGTACTTTTGACCCATTTACCCTGTTGACCTTTCCCCGAGCCCTATTAGTATGATTTTGACCCGCGGAGATGGGTCGCATAGTTCCTAAGGTAATCTGGCAAGATTTATGATGACTTATGTGAAATAAAGCCTTAAAGCAAAAAACAGTTGACTTTTGGGTAAACAGACCTTTCTCAGAAATTTGTTGATTCCGAGAGGTTCGAATGGTTGATTATGACTTGGTGGGATGTATAGTTCGAATCCTAAGGCACTCGGGAATGTTTTGGGTTATTGGTTGAAAAGTTGGTCTTTGGCCATTGGTTGTTGACCCAGTCAAATAGACTTCCGTTGGGAATTTCGAGACCACGAGTGAGTCCGTAGCGTGTTTTTATTTATGTTTGCATATCTGGTTTGCATCTAAGCGGTCCCAGGTGATTGTCGGGTTTTGGGAATGAGATAGTGAAAAATCAGCAATCTGCTGGTGTCTGTATACCTCGCTGGGGCGAGATCTTATGCGCTGCAGCGGACCCGCCTCGGCGAGGCCTTCTTCGCTGGCGTGAGCTGAGGGATTCATGGGAATCCGCTCCAGCGAATGGAGTTCTGCTGGAGTGGACATGCTTTGGCGATCCGGGAGTCGGTGTAGCGGTCCCACTACCTCTGCGGCGGGAAATGCAGACCTGTATCCTATTTAATGCTAAGTAAAACAGTTCATTTCCTATTCCTACATTTATTACTACTAAGTGTCTTTAAGGTGAATTGAAGAGGTTCTAAGCAGATTCTTCTTGGGGGTAAGTTCTCTAAGCTCGATTTCCTTTATTAACATTTCTTAAGCATGAATCCATGGTAGAAAATCTATATAACTTAAGAAAGAAGATGGGTTTTGACCTTTACTTTACTATTTGATATTTAGCATTCTAATAATAAATTTGTTCATGGATTTGACTAATCTAAGCATGGAATTTGCTGAATTAGTAACAAATAGGCTTGAATCTCCCATTATAGTTGAAGAATTTAAAAGATTGAAAGTTAGGGTTTATACCCAAAATGGGGTTTTGACTTGAATGATGAAATTGACTAATTCTTGAGCTAATTTAGCAATTGGGGAGTATAATTAAACTTCTAGAATGTTGGGTTACCTATTCCATCTTCGAAATAGATATTTTGCCATTGTAGGCTCATTTTTCCCCTTTATCTTAGTTATTTTTTATGCGAACGATAGTATAGAAATATGGGTATCATTGTTTCTTATTTCTAACTTAGAATTCGATCATGGATAGACTTTGAGTACTTGGAGGCTCTCCGGAAGGGCAAGGCACAGATTTGATTATTCGTGGCTCTAGCTCGGCAACCAGGTAGGTTACGACTTACCTTCTGGTTACACTTCGGTTAGCGAAGCATATGTAGAGTTAGTTACTTTCGGAGAAACCATGTTACGCCTTCGGGTATGAAGCTGGGATGGATCTCTTAGCTTTGGTATTTTTGACTAATTTGTAGGCTTGTTGCCTCTTTGTGATTTATTGCTTGTTTCCAAGTGTGTGATTTTGGCTTTGTACTTAGTTATCATACTGTGATTATGATATTATTGCCTCTTACTTAACTTGGTATTATCATGAATAGAGGAAAGAACTTTATTTAATCATGATATTGTGATACGTGTCCATGTGCGGCACGATTGGTATTGATATGATTTCACTTGGCTTTGATATTATGCATGGCACTCATCCTCACTTTCCATGACATATTGGTATGAGTTGTGACTTAGTACTGATGAAGATAAATGAGATAAAAGAACATCCGAGGTCTTTGTCAGATTGTATATGAAAAAGATGAGTGTTCGATGCCCAAGGTCTTTGCCGGGATCGTGAGAGTGGTAAATGAACTTCACGGTTCCCCTATGGGTCATACTATCAAGGCGTGGAGGTATTTCATCTGTAGTATGTGTGTACGAAGATTACATTTGGCCAAAGGCATTTCATTGCATTGCATACGCATTCATTACTACATTCATATATTTCTTAGATTCTGACTTGATACTATTATACTTGAGTTATTATTCTTGGACTGTGTTGTATTGTCTTTGATTGCAAGGATGTTTGTTCTTCAGTTTCTTTCTTTATATATGTTAGCTAACTGTTGTCGACCTATGATACCTACCAGTACATAGTGTTTGTACGGATACTACCTTGTTGCATTCTTTTCTGAGTGTAGAGTATGTGACAGGCTCTACTTCCACTCCTCGAGACTGATTCTCGAGGACCTAGAGTATGGTGAGCATCTGACGAGCCGTTGCTCGGAGACTCATCTATCCTGTCTTTATATTCTTCCATTCAGATAGTTGCTTATTTGACTTACTGACTTGTGTATTTAGACATTTACGTAGTTGCTCTTGTAGGAGTCAGACCAGTTCTTGGGGATTGTATTATATTTCCGCACTTATCCTTATATATGTTTTAGACTTATATTCTACTATCTTATTTACTTTACTGCGTTTGAGTTGATGATTAAGGGACAGGTTCGCCTACTAAGGTGGGAAATGGTAGGTGCCCGCACGACTAGTGATTTAGGTCGTGAAACTATTTATTTTATAAATATGTTGAACCTATTCGGGAGATCATTGGCGATTCAGGGCGTTATGCATTATAGGTTGGGTCAAAAATGTCGGTTAAATATGGGTGGCTGATGTTTATATTACCAAAAGTAATTATGATTATTCTAGCGGTCCATTTTCGAATAATCGATAGATTTCAGTTTGAAATAGGGGGTCTAAAAGGAGATTTGATAGTATTTTGTTGATGGCAGATTTACGGGCATTTCTAATGGTCTACGTGGATATTTGGTGATGTTTTGAGGAGGCACAAATGGGTATGAGAAGTCTTTAGGGGTGATAAGTTGATTTTTACAGATTTGGCACGGCAAGGTTATCACTTGGCTGATGGGAATAGTATGTTGTTGAGGATTTATGAAGAATGGGATTATTGGGAGTCGACTCAATAACTTCAGCTCGATGAAACGAGGCTAACAGAATTTGAATTAGCACAATGGGCTTTGGATAAGATCTATTTTGATGGAATTGCTTAAAATTTTCTTCGATAAAGCTAGGATTCTGTTCCAGCAAAAGGAAGTCAAGATTTGGACTTGTGGCATGTGTCTATGTGTTTTTAAAGAATCTTGGTGAGAGGGACGTCCTTGGAAGGTGTGAGAGAAATATTTGTAAGATCAGAATATATGTACCGATACAGAGTGGGCAATGGTTTTGTGGCTACATCTGAAGGATTGTGTTGTTTAGGGTGGTACTTGTGGAACCAATCAATCGCGTTCAAAGGTGTGGTTATAATCAAATCAGAAAATTCGAGCGGAGTCAGTTCAATCTTCGAGAATCAGTTGTGAAAGGAATTTTGGTTATGAAGAAATTGAAATTTGTGTTTTTGAGCTAAGTTATAGGTAGTTTTAACTGTTAAGGTAAACAAGACGTACAATCGACGTATTTCATGCCCGAGGATGCTTTCATGAGGTTTATAATTTTTAGAACCCATATTTTTGTACATTGGAACAATCCGGATTAATTATGATAAGTTAAGGACAAAACTATTCCGGGATTCAAGTCGGGGATTTTTGACCTTTGATTTTTTTTTAAGACATAAGTTGTTCATGAATTTGTTGGTATGGAATAATTAGGAGAATTTGGGACCAAAAGTGATAAAATAGGAAGTTGAAAATTGGGATAGAATCTGAGTCGATAGAGCCTTTTGAGGTAGCTACACCGTAGGGGATTCCGTTTATAGCCCACAGATTTATAGAGATTGTTCAAAGGATTATCCGTGGCCGCCGCACTAGGGCCGATTTGGTAGAGTTAGATATGACCGAGTTCGAAGTGATTATGGTATGGATTGGCTACTTGTTACGCAAATGTTGATTGTCGTTAAAGATAGTCCGTTTCCGCCTGTGGGAACCGCTTATAGAATGGGGTAATACAAAGATCGCCAAGTGGTAAGTTTATTTCATACCTCAAGGCCAAAGAAATGATCGAAAGGGTTATATTTATCATCCGTCCGTGTTCATGATTTTGGAGGCGAGGCACCGATTCTTCGCCAGTCCTGGTTAATGAGTTCTTAGATGTATTCCCGCATGAGCTTCCAGCTTCTCCGAGCGGGAGATAGAGTTTGCTATTGATTTGTTGCCGACATACACCCTATCTCTATTCCTCCGCATTTAATTGAAAGAATTGAAAGAGTGCACCGAGAGATTTATTAGAGAAGGGCTTTATTAGGCGCAGTACATCACCCTGGGGAGCGCCGGTATTATTTGTGAGAAAGAAGGACGGATCTCTGCGGATGTGCATTGATTACCGGCAGCTGAATAAGGTAACCATCAGGAATAAATATCCCCTCCCAGATTGATGATTTGTTTGATCGCCGTGTGGTCCAGTGTGTTTCTCAAGACAGACCGCGGGTCGCTATCATCGCACGGGTACGAGAGGCCGATATTCTAAGACAAAGATTCAGACCCGATATGGGCACTATGAATTCAGTAGGATGTCTTTTGGGCTGACAAATGCCCCGCACAGCATTTATGGACCCGATGAATCGGGTATTCGAATCGTTCTGGATATGTTTGTGATCGTATTTATCGATGATATTCCGGTTTATTCTCGCCGAAGAGCATGCAGATCATTTGAGGACGTACTTGACACACTTCGGCAACGGTTGTATGCTAAATTTTCTAAGTGTGAATTCTAGTTATCTTCGCATTTCGGGAAATATTATTGAGCCGATGGCGTGCCGGCCGATACCTTAAGATTGAGGTCGTCAAAAATTGGCCTAGGCCTACGACGCCGACAAGAGGTGCGTAGTTTTCCGGGATTGGCCGGTTATTATAGGAGGTTGCAGAGAAATTTGCTTTGATTTCGCCGCCTTTGACAAGGCTGACTCGGCGGGGAGCAGTTCCGTTGGTCGATGCTTGCGAGCGTAGCTTCCACCAGAGAGTTGACTACGGCTCCGCTTCCCACCTTTTCCCCCGGGCCCAAAGGGGTGTGATTTATTGGATGCCTCCCGGGGTTTGGGGG
>NC_081352.1:7686985-7698738 GCF_029784015.1 Lycium ferocissimum
GGGAACATACCGAGCCAAAAAACTAAAGTGAAGGCTATACTCCCGAGCACTCATATTCCCTTACTTTAGATTTAGAAACCTATCCGCACGGGCCCTTCGAACCTCGGTTGGCAAATAATGGCGAAGGAAAGCATCCACAAATTCTTGCCAAACGGGGGGCAGGTGCATTCTCCTTTCTTGAAGATATCCAGTTATTATACTAAAGAACCGCCACATCCCGGAGTCTATAAGATTCCAACCCTATGGATTCAGTATCAGAGGCATGGATGATTCTCAACGTTCTTAACAACTCATCAATAAAACCTTGCGGATCCTCATCCAACTTTTACCTAAAAAATTTTAAAGGATTTAAGCTCATGAAATCACGGGCTCTAGCACTAGTCTCCCTGTCACCTGGGCCCGTACTCTGCCGCTTTGCCTGAGTGGTAATTAGCTGTGTCAATAGCTGAATAGCTTCGGTCATTTGTTGACCCGAAGCACCCAATGGAGGAACTGGAGGCATAGGAGCCGAAACGGAAGCCCCCTCTTGTTCTTCTAGTGTAGGCGGAGTGCGAGAGGTATTGGATGGGGCTTCATTATGAGATTCACCTTATTCTATATTTTTTGGAGGCTCCCTTTCTATCCGCCTCTCTGTTGTATCCTTACCCCTCTGGGCAGCTGTAGCTTTTCTCTTTAGCGGCATCACTAAAATCATAACGCACAATTAGGGAGGAGAAAATCTTACAACATGGCTCTATGGCACGATCTAATAAGAAGAAGAATGGTCATTTTATCTAGATGCCCCACAGCCTCTTGTTCATGAGTGTGGCGCGCTTCACACCCATAAACGAGACTCAGCTAGACACGGCTCGTAGACACACCCTACGACGGAACTGCTCTGATACCACTTTTGTCCCGACCCACCTACGGGGCCATGAGGGGTACCCAGAGCTGAATACCGAGCACCACTCATGCTAATCATCATACTCATCTTAAATGCATTTATTAATCTCAACACAACTAGCCATAAGGAAACCTTTATCACTTCCAAAACATATCTACAATCGCGTGTATAAGGCCCTCAAGCTATCAAAATAATATATAAATACACAATGTGATCATCGTGGGACATCTACTACCCACACATACGTATCTACGAGCTTCTACTAGAGTTCTAGACATAAGGACGGGACAGGACCCCATCATGCCCAAATATATATACAAAAAAGAATATACCATAAATAGCACCTCCGAAATAATGGAGTGCTCCCCGTAAGTCCGTCGATCGCTCCTATGAACCCGGGTCACCTCCCCGTCACTCCGTGGGCATGAACACAGCGTCCATAAAAGAAAGGACGTCAGTACGATAAATGTACTGAGTATGTAAGGCATGAATAATACTAACATAATAAAGGGATTATAAAACATGAAATGAGGATATAACCTTCTTAACCTTTAAAAGAAAACACATATCGTACATATCACATATACCACCATCGTTAACCCGCATCCGGGTAACCATCACACGCCGCCCACTAGTGGTGTCATGTCCGGCCCTCTAGGCACGGTGTAATCATAAGCAGCCCACATTAGCGGTGACATGTCCGGCTATCTAGGCACGGTGTAATCATAAGCAACCCGCGTTAGCGGTGACATGTCCGGCTATCTAGGCACGGTGAAATCGTATGCAACCTGCCTTTGCTGTGACATGCCCGGCCTTCTAGGCATGGTGTAATCTCGTCATCATATACATCTCGCAAAGCATACATCTCGTCATCCAAGATTGTCTTTAGATCATTATCTCTTGTGTCTCACTCCTATCTTTAAATTTCTTGCAATTCCCTTTTTGTTCTTCTTTTAATTTGAATTTCTAGGGTTTCACTTTAGGGTTTCTTATCATTTGGTATCAAGAGCTTGGTAGAAGAATTGTTCCATCAATTCTTCACCCTTGGCTCTAGAAAAAAATTTAAAAAAAGTGTTAAAATTCGAAAATAAAAAAATGGGATTTGTTGATGGATTTGTGTGGATTCATGTTTGTGAGGGTTAAACCTCTTTGAATCATAAATTTGAGGTCATTTAGGCAAGTTTTGAAGAATCCGCCATTGGAGGACCTTCATACCTTCAAGAACACAAAGTGGGTCTATTGATTCGGAACTTAATCAGAGTTGATTTGTATTGGACTTTGTTGTTTTGGTCAAGGAGGACCTAAATTTGAAATTTGGTGCAAAAACAAGTTCATTTGGGCATATATTGAGTTTTGGGTGTTCTTGAAGTTCATAAGGATCTTCATACCTTCATCTTTAAGAAAAAGGCAAAAGAGGATGTTTGATAAAAAAATCTTCAAGTTAAAAGGTTGAAAAGTGGTTATGGGCCAAAGTAAGTCACCAAATAAAAAAATAAATAAAAATAAAAATAAAAAAAAAAAAAAAAAAATTCAGCCCTAATTTTTAGTTTAAAATGAAATTGTCACGTCTACCGTCACGTCAGTGCTGGCGTCAACAGGAGCGTGCGACCAGTCCCACGCACGCCTGCAGGCCCTTGTGGCCTAGATTCAGCGAGCTGATAAGCTCAACAGCCCTTTTGTTTTCTAAGTATTGAAACTACTCAAAAAATTTCAAAGTGTTAAAACTTCTCTAAATTTTTTCTAACTGTCAAAACTTCTCCTTATTTTTTTGTATGTGTCAACTCTTTTTATCTCATTTCATTGATTCTCAAAACTAATTAACAACTAGTAATTGTTCTTACTTGATTGTTAATTAGTTCTTGAGTCTTATCTTCTGTGCCAATTATTTTTCAAGCTTTTCTGGTTTAAACTTTGTTGAACTTCTTTGGCTCTTACTATTTGATTTTGAGTTGTCCTTCTTTCTAATCAACAAGAATGAATTCTTCCACAAGGATTAACAATCATGTGAGATTGATTAAATAGAGGTTCGTCTTCAACATTAGAAGAGCACTAGAGCGAGGTGAGACTTGAGGGCTAAATATGAGTGGTGTGAGGAACTTTTTCTCTAACTAGTTTGCCAGTTTTGCAGATACAATGTCTAAACATGGAGAACATTCCCAAGAAAGGGAGGGCCCCATGTCCCTTGTGAGTTCGATGGCCATGATCCTTAGGGAATTGGTAGTGATTAAGGCGGATGTTGGTGGCCTTAAGGAGAAAATGGGTAGTTTGGAGACTAGGGTGATACAAGTTGAACAATCAAGTCGAGTGGGCACTCTCTACTCTCATGCTGAAGAGAAGGCAAGCAAGGACCCGAGTATATCACCTACTCTTACCTCGGGTCAATTACGAGCCATGCGCCTACCTAAAACTACACCTCGAACCATACCTACCCTTCAACCTACCCAACCATCCCGATAACCTACCACATCCCTAAACACCAATATTCATCCCTTGGAAAGGAGACCTACTCCTTATACCCATCCACAATCTTATCATCCACCCTAAGATGAACCACAATCTCAAGGAACTCCACAAAATACCTTCGAAGGTCCACAATATTCCCAACAAGACCAATTCCGAAGCCAATTCCAAAATCCTCTTTATGATGAAGAAGTTAAGGAACTTGCTCATGAGATGTGGTGGGAAGATCCGAGGTATGGAGGACTTTAAGGGAGACACGGGTTTGGTGCTAATCGGGGTCGAAGGAGACAAGGAGGACTTGGAAGACATAGAGGGAGACATGGGTTTGGTGCTAATAGGTGTCGAAGTAGAAAAGGAGGACTTTGAAGGCCCCAAGGCTATGAAGACTGGGGTAGGTGGCAAGGTTATGTGGAACGGGGTGACCTAGATCGAAAATTGGACACAATCAAAGTAAATATTCCAAAGTTCAAAGGAAGTCATGCTCCGGAGGAGTTCTTAGAGTGGAAACTACAAAGCGAAATAATCTTTCTTACCAACAATATCTCGGATACATTAAAGACTAAGTATGCCCTCACTCAATTTGAGGGGTATGCTTCTACTGGATGGGAGTCCAAGAAGAGGGCTAGAGCTCATCACCACATCTATGAAATACTTACTTGGTACGAGTAGGTGTTACGCCTTGGAAATTTCTCGTTAGCATACAGTGAATAGACTAACGAAGGGAATGACGTATACGATATTTTGATAAGTAGGAAATAGCATTTGATGACCCTAAGTAGACCTCAAAGACATTCGATTTTAGACGAGAAAGTTTGCCAAGAGAAGGCAAGGCATACGATAAGTATCGGAAGAGAATTGCGAGTATTGAGTTAATGATATTTTAATGATGCTTTGGAGAAGAGTTATAACATCCCTTAGATTGGTATTGAGGTGTTAAACAAGTGCTAAGAAGGTTCCATAAGGATTGGAGATCAAACGAGTTAACGAGAATGATTTCGGAAGAACTGGCATTATACGGCCCAACATACTGGCCGTATAAATTATACTGGCCGTATGTCTGGCCGTATAATCAGCCCAGAATAGCACATCTCACTGGACCAAATCTACGGCCAGACATACGGTCAGTATAATTTATACGAACCGTATGTTGGTCCGTAGAATATGGTCGGGCCAGATTTAAAAACGATATAAGGACCTCTCTCTCATTTTAATTCATTTCATTTTATCACTTTTCAACTCAAGAACCCTCTAGAATTCTCTCTACTCTTCATCCACAAGAACCCAAGATAAATTGATGATCAACTTCATCAAAACAACAAAATCAAGAGTGTGAAACACATTAAAGTTCATCCAAGTCAAGAAATTCCAAGAGAAGTGAACTAGGGTTTTGGTGCAAGAAGAGTATTGCCACATAAGGCTTGTTCCTACACTATCTAATGTAAGTTTTAAGGTATTTTCATGATGTTTGAGGTACTGAAAAGTTGAAACACTTGGATTGTAGAAGAATATAGAAAATGGGTCATAAATGTGGGAATAGTGTCATTGTTGAGTAGTAGTTTGGATTAAATCATAATTATTGATATGTTGTGATTGTAAGTAAGTTATGAATGACATTTGGAACATGGGATAAGCATTATATGTGAAAGAACGCGATAGTGATCTATGATCATGATTATGGAGGAATTGAAGTGAAATTATGAATTGTGAATAATGTAGATGAATGATGATTGTTGCCTATGGTATTGTGATTGTTGTTATGGATATTTGGGAGCTGATACGAAATATGGAGGAAGTTGTATAAATAAAGGAAATGCTTCCCAATTTTCCCTAGCTTTAGTAAGCACGTTCTTATAATCGTTTAGCTAATGTTAATACGAATTCTCTTGAAGGTATAAACGTGGGCATTGAAGGAGAACAAGCAAGCGATAGATTAGTTAAACGGAAAAGGTATGTAAGGCTAGTCCTTTCTTTCTAAGGCATGAATCTTGTGGCATGATTTTCCTCCTTATTCAAGAATTTCCTACATTCCAGAAAGCTAAGAGCCTATGTTCATGAATAGCCATATGAGATAAGAGATACATCACGAATACGATAATGATGATGATGAGCTTAAGTCTAAAGATTCTAGAGTTCATGAAATGGTGTTCCTGCAAATCTAATGATGTTAATTATGATCCATTGATGTTTTCCTTATGTGCACTCACCTTAAAACGTTAGTTCCTTCAAGGTGAGATATAACGATTATGATCACTCCATAACGAAATCGGGGGCTTCCGACCTTATGTCACCCCGACATAGCTATAGTTGCCTTCAAGTTTTAATGTATGTTTTGATGATAAATGTATAATGATATGTATAATGATGCTAAGTTATGATAAAGTCATGATATGCCTATGAGATGAATAATAATGATAAGTCTATGATATGTACGATGATATAATTCCACCGTGCCTAAATGATCGGACATGTCACCGCTAAGGTGGGCTGCTTGTGATTCCACCATGCCTAAATGGTCATACATGTCACCGCTAAGGTGGGCTGCTTATGATTCCACCGCGCCTAGAAGGCCGGACACGATCACCACTAGTGGGCGGCATATGAGGGTTACCCGGACGCGGGTTAACGATGATGATGTATGTATAATACGGTGATGTATACGCTATGGTAACACATATGATATGCTTATGTATGATATATTTATGAAATGTATCCGCACTTAAAAAGTACGCAGGTTATATCTTCATCCTATGCCTTGTGATTTCTTTTTTATCTTCATTTCATTCATGCCTTACATACTCAGTACAATGTTCGTACTGACGTCCGTTTTCTTTGAACACTGTGTTCATGCCCACAGGTAGACAGGGAGGTGATACAGACTCGTAGGAGCTATTAGCCGACTTGAGAGCACTCCATTGTTCCGGAGGTGCCATTTATTATTCTTTTGTGTATATATATATATGTTTTGGGCACGATGGGGTCCTGTCCCGTCCCTATATCTAGCACTCTAGTAGAGGGTCGTAGATGCGTATGTGTGGGTAGTACTGTCTCACAATTTCTCATTGTATGTATATATTATTTTGATAGCCGAAGGGCTTATATATATAAAGGTAAATATGTTTCAAGTGAAAAATGATTTTCTTATAATTTGAATATAAGATTAATGAATGAATGCTTGATGTGTATGATGGGTAATGGTATGAGCGGTGCTCGGTGGTTAGCCCCAGGTACCCGTCATGGCCCGAAGTCGGGTCGTGACAAAAGTGGTATCAGAGCAGTTCAGTCCTAGAAACCGTCTACGAGCCATGTCTAGTAGCGTCTTTTTTATGGTGTGTTGCGCGCCACGCTAATAAACAGGAGGCTACAGGGCATTTAGGGAAAATGACCATCTTTCATCTTTAGAGATCGTACGATAGAGCTATGTTATAAGATTTTCTCCTCCCTAATAGTGTGCTATGATTTCAGAAATGCCGCCAAAGGGAAAAGCTAAAGCCGCCCAAAAGGGCAAGTCTACGATGAAAAGACGGGTAGAAAGAGAGTAGCCAATGAATGTAGAAAAGGCCGAATCACATAATGAGGCTCCATCTAATGCTTCTTCGACCCCGCCTATTACAGAAGAACAAGAAGGGGCTTCAGCTCCAGCTCCTATGACTCCAGTCCCTCAACCGGCTACTTCGGGTCAACAAGTGACCGAGGCTATTCATTTATTGACACAGTTAGTTGCCGCTCAAGCACAGCGGCAGAATGCTGGCCCAAGTGATTGGTCAGCTAGTACCAGAGCCGATTTCATGAGTTTGAATCCTTCGGAGTTTTTCGGGTCAAAGCTGGATGAAGATCTACAAGGCTTTATTGATGAAATGTTGAGAACATTAAAGATTATTCATGCCTCCGAGACCGAATCTGTGGAGTTGGCATCGTATAGACTGCGAGATGTGGCAGTATTATGTTACAATAATTAGATATCATCAAGAAAAGAGGATGCGCCTCCTCCCGTTTGGCAAGAATTTGTAGATGCCTTCATCCCCACTTTTTGTCACCCGAGATCCACCGAGCTAGAGCAGATAGATTCCTAAATCTAAAGCAAGAAAATATGAGTGCCCGGGAATATAGCCTTCAATTTAATTCATTGGCTAGATATGCCCCAACTATGGTGGTCGATATGGGAGATCGGGTGCATAGATTTGTGAGTGGCATAGGGCCACATTTGTTCAAAGATTGTTTGACGGCTTCGTTTTAAGATGGGATGGATATTTCCCGCATTTAAGCCCATGCCCAGATTCTAGAAGGACAACAACATCCGCAAAGAGGTGATCGTGATATTGATAGAGGGCAAAGCAAGAGGGCCAGATCTATGGGGGCAGGTAGTGATTATAGAGGGGCCAGATCGATACTCAAGCCAGTCGGTGACTAGTGCACCTTCACAATTTACGGGAAGGAGATTTGATCGCTCCCTTCGTTCAGAACAGGGTCAGAGTTCGAGAGCTTCAGGTTCCCAGTTTGGGGGTGATTATAGCCAGAGGAGACCACCAGTCCCACGATGTAGCCAGTGCAGAAAATTACACTCGGGGCCATGTCGCCAGGGCACAGATGCTTGCTATATTTGTGGACAGACTGGACACTTGATGCGTGATTGTCCTTCGAGGTATGGTAGAGGTAGGGTTCGACCCGGATCGACGGTGGCTCCTCTTCGGTGCGCCGGTGGGGCGTACTCCCAGTTCCCGAACAGGCCAAGGTAGAGGCCGAGGGGAGCATCTACTTCAGTGCCACTCGGCCCGCATGTATGCTTTAGCCGGACGATAGGATCTTGAGTCCTCCCCGGATGTGGTTACAGGTACATTATCCGTATTTTCCTATGATATGTATGCATTGATAGATCCGGGTTCTACCCTATCTTATATTACTCCATATGTTGCTGGTCGTATTGGGGTGAAACCCGAGCCAATTAAACCTTTTGAGGTATCTACTCCGGTTGGTGATCCCGTGATAGCTAGACAAGTGTACAAAGATTGTGTAATTGTGATATGCGACCGCCAGACTAAAGCTGATTTAGTTGAGCTGGAAATGTTAGATTTCGATGTGATTATGGGTATAGATTAGTTAGCCTCATGTTATGCTAATGTTAACTGCCGAATGAAAGTAGTTCGATTTCAATTTCCGAGAAAGCCCGTGCTTGAATGGAAGGGTAATACGGCATCTCCAAGAGGTAGGTTTATTTCCTACCTTAAGACAAGAAAGATGATAGCTAAGGGCTATATTTATCACTTAGTCCGAGTTCATGACACCGAAGCAAAGTCGCCAACTTTCCAATTCGTTCCGGTAGTGAATGAATTTCCGGATGTATTTTCAGATGAACTTCCAGGCCTTCCTCCGGAAAGAGAAATTGATTTCTCTATTGATGTGTTGCCGGATACCGAGCCTATTTCTATTCCTCCTTACCGAATGGCTCCGGCATAATTGAAAGAGCTAAAGGAACAGTTGAAAGATTTACTCGAGAAGGGGTTTATTAGACCCAGTTCATCACCATGGGGAGCACCTGTCCTATTTGTAAGAAAGAAATATGGCTCCCTACGAATGTGTATCGATTATAGGCAGTTGAATAAGATGACGATAAAGAACAAATATCCTCTTCCAAGGATTGATGATTTGTTTGATCAATTACAAGGTGCCAAGTGGTTTTCCAAAATAAACTTGAGGTTGGGTTATCATCAAGTAAGAGTTAGAGAAGAAGGTATTCCCAAAACAGCTTTCAGAACAAGATATGGCCATTAGAAATTTTGGGTGATGTCATTTGGGTTAACTAATGCTCCGGCAGTGTTCATGAATTTGATGAATAATGTATTCAGGCCTCTCTTAGATCTATTCGTAATAGTATTCATTGATGATATTCTGGTGTACTCTCGCACAGAATCAGAACATGCAGATCATTTACGTATTGTTCTTGGAATTCTTCGAACCCGAGAATTGTATGCAAAAATTTTAAAGTGTGAGTTTTGACTGAATTCGGTGACATTTTTGGGTCATGTTATTTCAGATGATGGCATTCGAGTTGATACATAGAAAACTGAGGCTGTGAAGACTTGGCCAAGGCCTACGACGCCTACAAAAGTTCGTAGTTTTCTAGGATTGACAGGTTAGTATAGAAGGTTCGTAGAGGGATTTTCATCTATTTTAGCCCCATTGACGAAGCTAACGCAGAAGTTAGCTCAATTTCAGTGGAATGATTCTTGTGAGCGTAATTTCCAAGAGTTGAAGGACATATTAACCTTAGCTCCAGTCTTAACACTTCCAGAAGGGCCAGATGGTTATGTTGTGTATTGTGATGCTTCCGGTATTGGGCTAGGATGTATGTTAATGCAGCACGGTAAAGTCATCGCTTATGCTTCGAGACAGCTGCGAAAACATGAAAAGAACTACCCAACTCATGATCTCGAATTGGCTGCAGTTATTCATGCATTAAAGATCTGGAGACATTACTTGTATGGTGTGCATGTTGATATCTATACGGATCACAAGAGTCTTCAATATATTTTAAAACAGAAGGAGTTAAATATGCGGCGGAGGCGGTGGTTAGAATTATTGAAAGATTATGATGTGAATATTTTATACCACCCCGGAAAGGCAAATGTAGTAGCTGATGCGCTTAGCCGCCGATCAATGGGCGACCTATGTGAAGTTCCTTTGGAGAAGAAAGAATTGATTCATGAGCTCCACCAACTAGCTAATCTTGGAGTACGTCTAATTGATTCAGATGGTGCTGGAGTTAGTGTTAATAATCCCACAGTTTCGTCCTTGAACATGGAAATAAAAGAGCGTCAATATGAAGATCCTCAGTTGAGCCATTATAGAGACACATTTCATGAAAAAGAGAAGTCTCCATTTGAAACTTCTATAGATGGAATTCTTAGATACCGAGGCAGACTATGTGTTCCGAATGTCGCTGAATTGCGTCGTCGAATTCTAGAAGAAGCTCATTATTCTCAGTATTCTATTCAAGCAGGAGCGACAAAGATGTATCACGATCTCAAGTTGATATATTGGTGGGATGGCATGAAGAAAGACATAGCAGAATTTGCAGCTCAATGTCCAAATTACCAGCAAGTGAAAATTGAACATCAAAAGCCAGGGGGATTATTGCAAGCAATGGAAATTCCTACTTGGAAATGGGAAGCGATCAATATGGATTTTATTGTAGGATTACCCCGTTCCCGAGGCAAGTATGATTCCATATGGGTGATCGTAGACAGACTCACGAAAGCAGCTCATTTTCTTCCAGTCAGAACCACATACTCAGTAGAAGATTATGCAAGGTTGTATCTCAAGGAGATTGTGAGGCTTCATGGTGTTCCGATATCCATTATTACAGACAGAGGAGCACAATTTACAGCCAAGTTCTGGAAATCTTTCTAAGAAGGTCTAGGTACTCAAGTAAGGCTTAGCATGGCATTTCATCTGCAGACTGATGGGCAAGCCGAACGTACCATTTAGACCTTGGAAGATATGTTACGAGCATGTTGTCACACCCTTAATCCGATAGGGTGTGATGGGCACCCGACCCTTACTTAGGGTCGAGCGAACCCTATGAGCGTCACGATACTCGTAGTCATAATGGGCCCTTAGCCGCATCATGAATGCATAATGAAAATTTTTTTTCGAAAAACGAACATATTTTATATCTTTCAAATCAACATAACTTGCGACCGTACAAAATTTGTAATATCATGTATAGCAATACGACGGCTTATAGAGCGCTCACAACGGACATCTTATATACATGACTGCTACGTACGCAAAGTCTCTAACATAATCGGATACCATAACACACGTATACACCGACTCGGCGCTCCGAGAAAATGGAGCTCGCCAATCCCGTGAACACCTTCGCTAATGTCTTCACTCACACAGGTGTACACGAGGGCATGAACGCAGCCCCCAAGAAGAGGGGGTCGAGTACGGAATATGTACTTGAGTATGTAAGGTACGAAAGCAGCATAATGAGCAGCATAAAGCATGAATATAAGCATCATGGGGTCATAGAACGGATAATGAGGTAAGAAAGTTGTTACATCCGGCAATTTTGCGCATTTGGAAAACTTGGAACTAACCTTGACTTGTAAGGAATGAGGTTATGTTTGGATTTTTCTCAATATGTGTATGCCGGTTATGGAAGTAAGGATGTGGAGATATCGAGCAAGGCCTAAGGGCAAATTTGGAATTTTGGAAATTTGTTTCGGGAAGTACAAAACAAGAGTTATAAGGAATTGGGCTCAAAAAAAAAAATGAAAAAAATTGAGGCCCAAAGGAACAAGGGTGGCCGGCCATGCCATGTCCTTGGCCCAACCCATTAAGTTGTCATGTGGTTATCATGTGCCATACATATTAAGGGGGGCATAATTATATATATATGAGATAAGTC
>NC_081352.1:7698838-7721993 GCF_029784015.1 Lycium ferocissimum
ATTCACGCTAAAATCCACCGCAAAACAACACTAGAATCACAACCATGCGTGTTACCCTGGCCCTAAACCACTACTCCGCTACTTGAAAATTGCTCACTTTTTTATTCCCTCACTCTCTCTCTTCTAATTTCTGGATTTTTCTGGGAAAATCTGATGTAAAAAGGGGGCCATTACCCTTTTTATAGGGTCAAATTCGGGTCGGGTTCACTGTAGCAAGCGGTACTGTAGCACGCGTTTCTGCTCTGTCAGCTGAACTTGTAAGGTCCATAATTCTCTACTATGGAGTCCTATCGATGAGCGGTTTGTTGCCTTGGAAACTAGACTCGATGAACTTCATTTTAGGCTTTTGTTTCACTTCAAAACACTTCATAGGCTAAGAGATATTCGCCCCTTAAGTTGGAACAAAAGTTTCACATAAAACTTCACCCATCCTTTCTCCAAAGTCGTACTACTTTTTTTTTAAGCAAAACCAATCAGCCTAATGCTGTTGGATTTTATTAAAAATAATCAAAGATATTTACAGAACAAGATGAAAGAAAGCTGAAAAAAGTTATACTACTCTATCCTAGGAAATGAGATTAAAGTCTAAGCCTTGTTTGAACAGCCAAGTGTAACAATGAAGAAACTGCAAACGAGAAAACTCCTTCTTTGGATTGATGCCATTATCAGTCACCTTAAGCTCTCACCAGGTGCTATGGTATCTAATCTCACTGAAAATCTTTCAAGAAGAAGTGTGGTTTGAGGCTCCTCATGGTTGCTGTTCTTTGTTGTCCAATATGCCTGATCACTCTTACATATGAGGTTATGTTGAATGTTTGTAGCTGGATTAGGTAACTAAGGAGATCCTGATAGTAGGCTGAACATTTCTGTTAATACCACACACTAACGAGGATAACCTTAGTCATCCAACCAGGACTACAGTACTCAGATGAAGCTGTTCTCATGAACCTTTACTTCCTTGTGAAACTAACTGTTGTGTCATCACATGTTAGCATGTATACAGAGATCAGATGCATATGATTCAGTCTGGTTCTCTATTTCTGTAGATCTTGCTTCTGAAATTAGGCATCATCATCTTATCACTACTGAGGATCTTCTTTGCACCTGTTGGAAACTCAGCAAAAGAATGAAAATGAACTGTACCTACAAAATCAAAAACCAAGTTAGTTAAAAAATCAGCAAGTGCATTGCCTTCCCTAAGGATATGAGCAAACTGCACTTGTCCCTTGTTCCTCCAAAAGTTGATCTTACTAACTTCCATACTGATCTTCCATGGAATCTCCCATATTCCTTGAATAATATTTATCATGGACAGAGAATCTGATTCAATCATTACAGGCACCAGATCATTTTTAATACAGAACTCAATTCCATCCAATATAGCTACAGATTCTGCTGTGATGTTAGTTGTATCAGCTATTCTTCTTGCCCCAGCATATATCAGGTTTCCAACCTCATCTTTAACGTAGAAAGCAGCTAAACTCAACCCTGGATTACCCCTAGAGGCCCTATCTGTATTGCACTTGAACCGGCCCAAAGATCGTAGAAACTTCCATTGCACCATCTTATATCCTATTCTAGGCTCGTAATCCTCCAAATATTTCACCATGCGAGGCCAATCATGTGGAATATTTCTTATCCAAGGATATAATTTCTTCGAGCTGCTTGTTGTAGATTGTAGTTGATCCCATTTATCACCTTTATTTTATTCATCTTACCCCCATGCATGATAGTATTTCTTCTCTTCCATAATTGCCGTAAATATGAATGCTAGTGCGGCCGTATAATCGACTTGAGTTTTGTAGGACCACGCATATACCACCATTGCACTATTGTCTGATGAATCAATCCTTGGAACAATTATCCCCACACGATATTGTAATATTGCCAAATTTCGCTCGCAAATTCACTCGTTAGGAATAGATGTTGAACCTGCCTCCTCTTGATGAGGATTCGACAAGATCTACATCTAGATACAATGTCGATATTCATTCTCTTTAGTACATCATCCACTGGGATTTTGAACTTCCACAATCTCCAAAGGAAGAATGATATTTTGAATGAAACTCTTTTGAACCACAATTTTGGAAAGTGAGCTGATGTTTGAGCCTTTTTCCTGAGCAAATTCCAAGCACTCCCTACAGTGAAATCTCCTGTAGTACTAGCCATCCACCAGGCTTTATCTTTCTCCTCTGAATGCTCCACTATATTCAACTCTTGTAGGATATGATCACACACATTACTTGGCAGCTTGTCATGCAATTTCTGTATATCCCAGCCTTATGCATTCATAAAGTATGATACTTCTTCAATGCTGGTGTCAATCTGAAAATCTGGAGGTATTACATGTTTGAGTGAACCAAGTTTAGTCCAATTCTCCAAAGTCGTACTACTCCATTTCTTTCACTCATTTCCTTATAAAACCTTCCGGTATACCTTATATACAACCTTCACTCATTAAATATACATAATAATACTTGCTCCTTACATTCCAAAGTGATTTTACTTAACCATAACTCAACGTACTTATGCTTCAAATTTGATAAGTGCTCTTCGAAGATACGGGGTGTAACATCCTTCCCCCCTTAAAAACATTCATCCTCGAATGTTGTAGTGCGCCGATCCTCATGATCCTCATTGAATTTTTGTTCGATTACCATACACTTATACTATAATTTGGTCGGTTTCGTCCTGTTATCTCTTAGCTCTTCATCAAATTCATTTGTGAGTCGTACAGTCCTCAAACCTCATATATGTGATCTAACTAGTATTTCGTTCTCATTCTGTCTTCATTCCTATGGTTTAACTAGCCACGCACGGCTACTCGCCGTCCTGCGAGCGTCCTTCCTCGTCGTTCCTCATTTCTTTATTAACTGATAACTCCCTTTACTCAAATACAACACTTTCCTTTGTTGACTCCTCCGATGCTATCTTGGCTATCCCTTCTTGTACTTGTTGAGCTTAGATACGTGCTAGATTATCCCCTCGTAATTCATCAGCCAAGCTTTCTGATTCATCATAAATTTTTTTATACTAATGTCCCGTTGCTTGTTCAAAGATTACTCTGCTACTGACAAATCTTCACTCTTAACGGTTGTGTTTCTTTAACTATCCATTTTAATTCCTTTCCATGATCGGTTATAACCATATCCTCAATACGATTTCTTAAATATGTATATTCCTAATGTTCCATCACCATCTCTATTATTCCTCATAGCAGGATTATATATTGCGATAAACCAATAATCATAGTTCGAACTGGTCTATAGCTCACAATATCTTCGAGTTCTTGTCAAAACTCTCCCTTAATTCCTTTGCCTCAAATCTTGCAATATAACTTATAATTATAAAGTTAGGGCAATTCTCACTTTACCACAGCTTCTTCTCCAACATTGGTATGGTATACTTACCATTGACTTCCTCATTCCATTGATCACTTAGTTAGTTGTCATTCCTTGTTGGCTTTCCGGTGTGCCCATTCCCATTTGTGGGGCATAACCTTAAGCTGATGGTTCATATAACTCTATAATACATACCCTTATGCTCAGTATAGTTACTAACCCGTGATATACTTTCTAATTTCTGGTGATGCTGCTGCCTTTCTATCTGCACCCCCATCCTTTTTTCTATTTTTAGAGATCACCACACCGCTTATCGTTACTCCCTTGTTAAGATTCTCATATTTTTCCTTCAATATTAAGATTTTCTTCCGTTGTAACCCGAAGTGTCCTTTGTACTCATCATCCATTTCTTCATTCTCTTTGTGGTTAGCTTGCAGAGCTTTCCTACTCTCTTTATTACTCTTTAGGATACGTCGCTGCCTATTTAGGTGTCGCACAAATTTCCCTGGTCTAGAAATATCATATCTCGCGTCTGCATGAAGTATTCTCTTGATCCATTTTAATTCCTTTTCATACCTGCTTTGTGGTATGATTATCTTTAATTCGTTCTTGCTTCCTTTCAATGCATTCTGGATATGCCACTACGTCCCGAATCTTGGCCTCTTTAAGCTAACATCTTTCTTTCCTTAGAATTTTGACAATGCCATACCTTGTTTCAGGACTAGATCTGCTCTTCCCCCCATTTCAAGGGTGTTCTTATACACTAGTAACTCTCGAGTATCAGTAGTCATCGGCCTACCCTAACGATCCTCCAATTCGTTTGGTCTTTTGTAATACCAGAATTCTCTCATCGTATAGCTTGACTTATTTTCCCTTCTGCTAATCGAGGGCTTTGCATTTAAACGAAGTGCTTATGCATTACAGATCCATTCTCACTGCCTTCTTTAAGGTCCTTCTACTTCTACCTTTTGTGACTGAACATTTCCCGAATCAACGGGTTAATGGGGACATTGAAATCCATCAAAACATTTCACGGAACGGTTGGTCACACTTTGCTCTTTTTATCCTTTGTCTTCCTCCACAACTATTATCACTGAAATTCTTCTTACTCTGAGTTTCTGGTTTCACTTTACGTTTACAATATATCATTGAGAGTTAATATACTACACTCTTCCACTTCCACTATCAATCCTTTTATTCAATTAGCTCACTTATCCAGAATTTTCCTTAACTAGTTATTTGCATCCCACTTATGCGTTGTAGTTCGTCCAGTGTTCTGCCACTTCTTATTCGTGTCGTGAAATCCTTGCAAATATACTCTCTTCTTTCTTCTCCTTCCTGCCGCCAAGGCTAGTCCATACTCATGAATATTTCCCATATATCTTTCTATTTCCTTTATAATTAAATCTCGGTATTCTTTATCCCCATCCCATGTCATCGATGTACTACCTCCCGGTTAGCTTTGTTAGCTCATTATCCTCTCGCTTGTCCTTGGTGATTGCTCAATTTTTATGTTCTTCCCTTCTTCTTCTCTCCTTCTGACTAGCCCATTAGTGTACTTTTCCTGCTTTCATCCTCAAACCTTCCTTGAGTTCCTTCCTCCTCGAGCGCCCTTCTCCACTTGTTATTTTATAGTATTGACCCTGAAGTTTGTGAAATATTCCTTTTAACGTGCAAATCCGTTCTATTCTTAAATCATCTTTTAGGAAAGCTTCTCCGTTTCCGAGGCAACCGTGCCAGTATGACTACATTTTTATCCCTTTATACACCTCTCGAGAGCTGGAAATCTCTTAGTATCGTTGCAAGGCCTGATCATTCTCTCTCTTACTTCACATCCCTATTTGTGATTACTATCCTTTAGTCCCACTTATCGAAGTCCGTTTCCTGACCCCACACATTCATATTTTGTTTCAAACTACCATACTTTATCCCTTTCGCATGCCTACCTTCGAATTTTATCCAAATAGTCCATTGCCTTACCCGTCGTCCCTCTTGGAAGCTTCACTCACCCTCGTTTCTTATACTTTACTTATATATTCACTTTCTTCCTTTCCCCGATATTATCGCATTAAGGCTTTCCAACTCTAACTCTGTAGTGAAAGTAACATCGACTTACCTTGTAACATTTGTCACTTGAACTTCACTACCCTGTTCGATTGATGCCTTTAGTATACCGCAACGTCGGCTGCTGGGACATATATACCGGTTGGTGTAGCCACATATGGGATGTCATACACATACATATATATATATATATATATATGTTTACTAACGCCTCGCTTACAAAGTACTTCCCAATACTATTCGAACTCATCGTTATTCTAGAGCGGTGATGCACCTTCTCTCTTTGCGTCTAGTCCCTCATCCTTCGCAATCTTTTTAGAGTTTCCAACCACCTCGCATACTCCAATCTCCCTTAGGCTACTCTAGCTTCTCATCTATCTCTTATGTCTGAATTTGTAGGACTCTTAATATACTTACCAGGGGGCCACCCATCTTAGTATTTCTCTCACCCCAGCACGCTTAACCTTGAAACTCTAATGAAATTCGGTGCGTTTGTGCTGGTATAATCGCATACACCTTACTGCGTGACCTTCCTCACATGACCTAGAACCAGTTGAAGTTCTAACGGGCCCCAATAAATTCTCATAATGCATCTCCCTCCGGATTAAAAGGATCTCTTACTCTTCCGACTAAGCAAATGCTTTTTTGGCCTTTGAAATCCTAAATAATCCTCTTTCATTTGTGTATATGACTACCTTCCATCCTATATTTCAAGATTCCCAATGGTGGCGACAACACCTTAATCGCAGCTACCTCCAAATACTCAAGTCACTGATCCCCTTTAGGATTTCCGCATCACTATTCAGTATTACCCCGAAGTAATTACATACGCACATAGGAAATTCCAATAAGAACTCGTATACTTGTAGCCGATCGGTCCTTAGCACGATCGGCGGGTCGAGAGTGAAGTGTACTCCTCATCCTTGTCTTCCCACTGTCTACTAGTCTTGCCTAACATAATGCTGAAACGTAGGGAAAATCTAGATGTGCCAAACTTTGTACTTCCTCAATTATGTCTTCGTCCGCAGGAGCCTCATGAACCCTTAAACGGGTCTTTTTCATATGATTTCTCAATCGAGTCTCCTCCTACTGGAGCCACATTCTCCGAATGGAGTCCAATCCAAAGGAATAGTTGATGCTTTTTCTTATACCTCTTGACATCCTCGATCTGAGTCGACGGTGATACGGTCTCATGTCCCCGCCGAGCCTCACTTACATTCCCATTAACTGAAATTGTCCTCTTCTCCAATACAATCCTACAATTTAACAAAAATTGTACCAAGAACGAGTTTTCCTATCATTGGCTCTACTACACAATCTATGATCAGAAAGAAAGATGACACCTAAATGTCCTGTAGCTTCCTGTTTATGGATGTGGTGCACAACATACCGATAAACAAGACTCTACTAGACACGGTCTGTAGACACTCCGAGGATGAACTGCTCTGATACCACTTATGTCACGACCCAAATTGGTGGGCCATGACTAGTGCCCGAGTTGGACACTCATATACGAACCTGTTAGATATAATCAGACTGATGCTAAGGACAATGTGGAAATTGGTAAAAGCATGCTGTAGAATCATAATGACATATATCAGAATGAACCTGTCTCCTGAGGAGCCTCAGCTAACCAAAACATAACAAATATGCAAACCGACAAGTCTGCCACTATACACGAGGACATCCAAGACGAACTACATCGATATGGCTGACCAAACCGCATATACACACCCCACATATGTCTACAAACCTCTAAGAGTATAACAAAGCCTATGTCAAAGGACCTGTACCAAAATGACTCAAGCTCCGGAACAATAGAGCTCTTTAGGCAGCTGAGCAGTAGTCCTATATCGGAGGATCACCAAATTGAGTGTCTGTACCCGCGGGCATGAAACGCAGCCCCCGAAGAAAGGGGGTCAGTACGGAAAATGTATTGAGTATGTAAAGCATGAAGTACAGTACTGGAGATCATGACTGAGTAAAAGATGACAAGAGACAAATATGATAATCAAGTAATACCAAATCATCTGTACCTTATGAAATGAGCCATGCATATATATATAATATACCGTACCCGGCCCATTATGGGACTCGGTGAATGAAGTCATATACATATATATCGTACCCGGCCCTCTAGTGAGGGACTCGGCAAAATCATCATATATATACCGTACCCGGCCCTCTAGTGAGGGACTCGGTGAAATCATCATATATATACCTGCCGCCCCCTCAGTGAGGGACTCGGTGAACAATGCAATGAAACTGTGCACGAATACGTACCCGGCCCGAGACTCGGTGAATGATATATTAACGGTATGCACTAGTAGAATATCATGAGCAACCATATGCAAACTAAATCATCATACAAGACTCAATAGAATAATCAGAATGAACCAACACCTGAGAATTAAAGACAACTATCATGTCAAGCACTATTGAGAACTAGAGTTCCTTGGAGTCATATATGTTCGTTTTTCGCTCAGTTTATGTAATTCATGCCATAAAGAAAGAAAGGATAACTTTACATACACTTTGGAGCCTTTAGAAGTAGAGTCATAATCAATGAATAAAATTGAGAAAATCTAGATGTAGCTCCACATTCTCATACTCACTTTGAAATCATAAACTTGAGTTCTTAAAATACAAAATCATCATTATCGTCGTCACCATCATAAAATCATTCCTATCCTTGACATCATGAGAAGTTTTAAGAACCATGGACTTTTAGCTTTTGAAGACAAGAAGGTTGCGGAAACATTTATGAAGTCATACCATAGGAATCATGTCTTTGAAAGAAAGGGGACGAGCCTTAACATACCTGTTCAACCTCCAGTTATCTACACTTATTCGTCCGAGCTCGCAAGTCTACATTTAAGAGGATTCACACAATCGTTAGACTCATCGTAGTATATTTGTGCTAAGCTCTCAAGTCAAACTATTTTATATCCTGCTGAAAATCGGGCAGCATTTCCCCTGTTTATATGCATAGCCCGGAATCTCAATTCAGCAACTAACAGCAACAACAATAACACCAACATCAATAACATCATTTCCAATACCAATATGTACCATAAAATAGCCCACACGCTATTTTCCAACTTCCATAACTAACCAACTTACTACACAATTATTTAACGACATTATCTCCGTAAATAAGCCTTAAATAATACCAAAAGAGAAAGACTCATACCTCTTTTCTTGTTAATACAGCAATATCCTCAATATCCACGCTAAAATCCACCACAAAACAATACTAGAATCACAACCATGCGTTACTCGGTCCTAAACCACTACTCCGCTACTTGAAAATTGCTCACTTTTTTATTCCCTCACTCTCTCTCTTCTAATTTCTGGATTTATCTGGGCAAATCTGATGTAAAAAGGGGGTCATTACCCTTTTTATAGGGGTCAAATTCGGGTCGGGTTCACTGTAGTATCTTTACCGTAGCAAGTCGATCGTAGCTTTGTCTTTAGCACGCGTTTCTGCTCTGTCAGCCGAACTTGTAACGTCCATAATTCTCTACTCCGGTGACCTATCGATGAGCGGTTTATTGCGTTGGAAACTAGACTCGATGAACTTCATTTTAGGCTTTTGTTTCACTTCAAAACACTTCATATGCTAAGAGATATTCGCCCCTCAAGTTGGACCAAAAATTTGACACAAAACTTCACCCATCCTTTCTCCAAAAGTCGTACTACTCCATTTCTTCCACTTATTTCCTTATAAAACCTTCCGGTATACCTTATATACAACCTTCACTCATTAAATATACTTAATAATGCTTGCTCCTTACATTCCAAAGTGATTTTACTTAACCATAACTCAACGTACTTATGCTTCAAATTTGATAAGTGCTCTTCGAAGATACGGGGTGTAACAGCGATCCACTCCCACTTCCACTCGGGTATGGGCATTGCCTGAATCATACCTCCATGCTTCTGGGGCTGGTATGGGCATCGCACAATCATACCACCATGATTCTGGGGCTCATACTTCGCTTACTGACAATTCAAACACCAAGACACAAACTGCACTATGTCCCTCTTCATGCGACACCACCAATAATGTTGAGTCAAATCACGATAAATCTTTGTAGCCCCTGGATGAATTGAATACTTCAAACAATGAGCCTCTTTCATGACCAACCTAGTCAAATCCCCCACTCTCGAGACACAAATATGACTCTTGATCCCCATCACCTTCAAGAATAGCTTCCTTAGCCTCACCTTGCAACACCTTGCCTCAAATTTTTTACAACTTCACATCCTCAAACTGCTGAGATTGAATCTGGTCCAATAAGGAAGATCGTGCTTCCACACAAGCTAAAACCCTACCGGGCTCCTAAATATCAAGTCTCACAAAATGATTAGCCAAAGACTGAACATCTATAGCCAAAGGACGCTCTCCCATGTGCAACAATGCCAGGCTACCCATGCTCACCGTTTTCCTACTCAAGGCATTCGTTACCACATTGGCCTTGCTCGAAAGATACAGAATGGTCATGTCATAGTCCTTGAGCAGCTCCAACCACCTCACAATGTACCCCATAGAGATAATGTCTCAAAATCATCAAAGAGAACACTGCCGCCACCAACTCCAAGTCTTGAGAGGGGTATTTCTTCTTATGTGCCTTCAACTGCCTCGAAGCATAAGCTATAACTTTCCCTTTTTGCATCAATACACAACTAAGACCTACTCTAGAAGTATCATAATAGACCGTAAAGCTCTCTCCCTGGATAGGTAAGGTCAAAATCAAGCGGTCGTTAACAAAGTCTTAAGCTTTTGAAAACTCACCTCACACTTATCAGACCAATGAAAAGCCATTTCCTTCTGAGTCAATTTTGTCAACGGGGCCGCAATGGATGAGAATCCCTCCACAAAATAATCATAGTAACTTGCGAAGGCCACTAAGCTTCGAACCTCGGTAATCAAAGCAGGTCTAATCCAATCTTGAACCACCTTGTTGTTCTTGGGATCTACCATAATACCATCCTTAGTCACCACATGCCCCAATAAAGCCACCGAACTAAGCCAAAACTCACACTTTGAGAACTTAGCATAAGGCTTCTTCTCCTTCAAAACCCCAAGCATGATCCTTAAATGTTGCTTCTGGTCCTCCCTATATCGAGACTATATCAAGATGTAATCGATGAAAACAATCACAAAAGAATTAAAATAAGGCTAAATACTCCATTCATCAACTTCATAAAGGTTGCGGGAGCATTAGTCAACCCAAAAAACATCAGCAAGAACTCATAATGCCCATAACGCATCCGTAAAGGTATCTTAGGGACATCCTCAGCCCTAATCCTCAACTGGTGATAACCGGATCACAAATTAATCTTGGAAAAGACAGAAGCACCCTGAAGCTAGTCAAACAAGTCATCAATGCAAGGAATAGGATATTTGTTCTTCATAGTCACCATGTTCAACTGCCTATAATCAATACACATCCTCATAGACCCATCTTTCTTCTATACGAACAACACGGGAGTACCCCATGGCGAAATACTAAGCCAAATGAACCCTTTGCTCAACAAGTCTTGCAATAATTCCTTCAATTCCTTCAACTCGGCTAGTGCCATCCTATATGGCGGGATAGAAATGGGCTAAGTGTCCGGCTCCAAATCGATGCAAAAGTCAATATCATGATCGGGTGGAATACCTGGAAGGTCTGTAGGGAACCTCTGAAAACTCTTGTACTACTGGAACTGACTCTAACGCATGAGTCTCTGCACGAGTGTCTCGAATATAGGCAAATAAGCAAGACAACCATCCTTTGAGGCTTAAGAAATGAAACCGCCTTCTTAGGCTACTAACTAAGAGTACCCTTCCACTATAAGTGAGGAATACCTGTCATGGATAAAGTAACCATCTTGGCATGATAATCCAAGATCGCGTAATACGGAGATAACCAATCCATCCCAAGAATAGCGTCCATATCTAAGACTTTCAAGTCTACCTGGGTATCGTACCCCATCAAAGTAACTACGCAACATCTATATACCCGGTCTACCACTACAAAATCCCTGATAGGAGTAGAAATATGAATGGGAAAATCAAGGGAATCACACATCAAACTCAAGGCAAAATAGGCAAACACATACGAATAGGTAGAGCTTGGATCAAATAACACCGAAGTGTAATGATGACAAACCGAAAGTATACCTGTGATAACTGCATCAGAGGCCTCTGCCTCAGGTTTTCCCGAAAAAGCATAGCAATGAGCATGATCACCCAAAGTCTGAGTACCACCGCGGCTACTACCTCGATCGGGGTGAGTACCTCCCCTAGCTATTTGGGAACCACCTCTACTACCCTGAGCACCACCTTTAGCCTGCTGTACAGCTATCCTAGATACGAAAGTCTGGGAACTCTTATGCTGACCATTGCGCCTAAGTATGGGGAAATCCCTCTTAAAATGCCCACGGTCTCTACGCTTAAAACAACCCTGGGAACTATGGTTTGCTTAGAAGAAGAACTAGCACCCGAATTTCCACCACAACCAGATGTCATATAAGAACTCTGAGACAACTGCTCTATGCCATAAGTACACGATGACTGACCCCTCTCAAAGACTGGCATAGCTGTAGCAACTAGTCCTAGCGATTGCATGGTGATGACCCCTCACCAAAGTTTCCTCTACCCTCAGATGAGGTACCCACATGTGTTCCAAAAGGGGCCCTCTTGACCACCCTCTCCTTATAATCGCATGTCTAATGAACTCATTTTCTTGAACTGTATCAACAATATGCTGAAAGGAAGACCCTGTGGCAGCCATCTGCGCTGCAATCAAGGGAAGGGGGAAAATTAATCCATTGGTGAACCTCCTCACTCTCTTAGGCTCATCAAGAAGAATCATCAAAATATGGCGAGATAAGGCGTAGAACTGGGTCTCATACTTTGTCATAGTCTGTAACATCTCGTACGTTTAAACTAGGTTATATTCATGATTTGAGACTTAGAGGACCAAATGGGAAGTGTGGGGAATAAATTCGTCTCAGTTCAGCAAAATCCCATTTATACGACCAGTTATACGGACCATATATTATTATATGAACCGTATAACCAATCCGTGTAACACAGGTGGAGATTTTAAGTTTCTGCCAAGGTTGTGGAAAAAAATTTCGATGTGGACCGTATAATGTTATATGGACCGTATAATATTATACGAATCGTATTTAAGTCCGTGTAACTCATTTGAGAAATTCCAGTTTCTGTAATTTTAATCATTATCAAATACGGTCGAATTATACGGACAGTATAATATTATCCCGACCGTATAAATTGACCGTATAATTTTTCGATGCAATTCAGTATAAATATGTCATGCTCAGTTCTTATTCCACTTTTCACATTCCCCGAGCCCTAGAACGAACATATATTTCTCCCAACAATCTAAAACATTAAGGTAAGTCAATCCAAGCCCTTCCAAATCAATTCTAACATGTGTTCTCATAATCTAAGAATGAAATCGTTGTTATTAACATAGGGTTTTCAAGAAAACCCATTTAAAAGACTCAAGACTTAAACGTTGGAATTCTTCTTCCAAAATCAGATTGTTGTTACACGTTTGGAGCTTTACCAGGTATGTAGAGTTTCTATCCGTATTTTGGAACATCTTTGTTCTTTCCCACGCTACGTTCTTCCATGATTATATGCAAATTCTCCAAGAACTAGGGATTTAACCATGTTCATGATAACCCTAGGTCCATGTACTATATTATATTAAGCTTTGTGATATGGTCTCGTTGTTGTGTTCTTGATATTTCTTTTTGATTATTGAGAATTTGTCTGTAATCCATGAAAACCATATCTTGTATTCCATGGGTTCTTGCATGCATGTATTTAAATAAAAATGCTTATTTCGTGAATGTCCTACATGTCTACAAGTTTTCATGCAATTATATCACCTAATTACTTTCATGCCATGATACAAGATATACACATGCTAAATACAAGTCATGCTTCATGAAACCATGATTACAAGTTATTTCACGAAAATCATGAGCTTCTTAGCCAACTATATCATGTTCATATTTTTGGGAGTTGCACAGATTACCGAAAAGGCTCAGATAGCCTGAAACTTCATTTGCCACTATAGGATAAGGATCGCTCCGCCCAGTTTGGACGATTCCTTCATGTATTTCCCATCGAGGGATTTGGATCCATTCATGTCATGTTTACGTCTTGTACCCCGGCAAGGTACAAGATGGCTTAGCTGATCGAGAAGAGATCAGACGCCACGTGTTAACGTGGTGGTTACATGTTGGTTATATTAATGCTCTCCGAACTTAAAAATTTTTTACTCATGCTATATATTTATTTATGTTCAAGGTATACTCATGTTCATTACCATGTTCGGTTTCAGTTTCAGTTCTTATCATGCTATTGTCATGTGCCACGTTCATTTTATTCAGTTGCTTTACATACCAGTACATTCAATGTGTTGGCGTCACCTTTTATTTGCCCGGGGGCCTGCATTTCCCGATGTATGTACGGATTTACAGGATGACGCCTCTGCTCATTAGGATCTGCTCGTATCAGCTTTATTTGGTGAGCCCCATCTTCTTCGGGGTTTAGACATTGTCTTTCTTTTATTGGTTAAACAATCAAAGGTACGTTAGGGGCCTTGTCCCGGCGAGTATATTTTCATGTTCAGACTTATGTTAGAGGTTTCATATATTAGACAAGTCAGTTACGTCATGCTAGACTTTCAGAATCGGTTAGCTATTTTGGCTCTTTCATGTTATTTTCGCTCTCATGCTTAATCAAGTATTTTGTTAAGTATTATGACTTATTACGTTTTATAAAAGCTCATCATGCACCCATGTTATATTTTCGCTCATGTATGCCTCATGATGATTCAGCAAGCCATGTGATTCGCTCGGTCACATACAGTAAGGTACCGAGTGCCATGTTACGCCTGTGCCGTGGTTCGGGCGTGACAAAGCTTCGGTATCGAGCCTAGGTTCAAGAGTCTTTAGGGAGTCTATGAAACCGTGTCCGGTGGGGTCACTTTTATATGTGTGAGGGCCTCACACATATAACGATTGACTTGACCGAAGAAATTCAGGATTATCTCACTTCTTTCATACTCTAGATCATGCAGTTAGAGCAGTACTCTAAGGATATATTTCTAATTCGTGCGTGTACGTATTTTTAGAAGTATGCCTGCAAAGAGAAAGACTTCTAACAGCCAAAGAGCAGCTGCTAATGCTATAAGGACAGAGGAGGTTTGAGGCACTTCATATCAGGCACCTCTGCCCGAGACTACGCCACCTATGACTAATCCAGCAGAGACTCCAGTTCCACCACCCGGAACTACTGATACGGATGTTAGGAGTGCTATCAGCATGCTCACTCAACTGGTAGCACCTCAGGCCTAACGTCAGGAATCTGGGTCAGGTTCAGGAAATAATGGAGAGTCTTCTAAGACTAAGAATTTTCTCATAATGAATCCCCTAGTCTTCAAGGGGACAAAGAAAGACGAAGGCCCGCAAGACTACATTGATGCTCTTCAGAAAATCTTCAGGATTATGAAAGTTACGAAAATCGAAGTAGCTATTTTTGGAGCGCATCAGCTGCAGAGCATTGCTAACACTTGGTATGAATCTTAGGAATTATCCCGAAGTGAAGATACACCTGATACTACATGGGATGAAATTGTAAGCGCATTCCTAGACCACTTCATGCTAATAGAGGTCAGAGAAGCTAAGGCTGAGCAATTCCTGAAGCTTAAGCAGAATGGTAGGTCAGTTCAGGACTACTATTTAGAATTTGTTAGCCAGGCTAAGCATGGTCCACATATGGTACCAGACATGAGGGCAAGAGTCAGGAGGTTTGTTGGAGCTTTTGATTCCCATTTGTATGATGGGGCCAATATTACTGCACAGAACGGAGGGATGACTATCTCCAAGATGGTTGCTTTTGTACGAGGAAATGAGACGAGGCTGAAGGAAGAGGAAGCCTTGCAGAAAGAGAAAGATAGAGAATTCAACAAGAGGGCCAAATCTACCGGTCATTTCAGTGGGAACGGCAACAGAAAGTTCTTCAAGAACAGGTCAGCAGGACCTGCTCCGTCCACAAAGAAGTGCCCTAATCCCTAAGTTCCAAAATGACAAGAAGCAGAACTTTAGACCATCGGGTTCTTACTCTCAGGATATTGTGGGTCAGTCGACCTATACCTATCCGATATGCGGCAAGTGTAATAAGAGACACTCAGGTGAGTGTCGTGTGGGTACTGATGCATGCTTTAGATGTGGTCAGAAGGGCCATTTTCAGAAGGACTATCCATCAGCTAGGCAGGGTACCGGAGGTTATGTGGCACAGTCCACGAATTTAGCAGTCCCTCATAATAATCAGGCCCAGCAGGGGCACACTGCAGCAAAGTCTGGAAACACAGGCGGAGGACAAAACTGTTAGTATGCATTAACGGGTCGTCAGGATACAGAAGCTCATTCAGATGTTGTCACAGGTACATTAACAGTCTTCACATTCGATGTTTATACCCTTATTGACCCAGGATCCACCTTATCATATGTAACACCTTTTGTTGCTAAGAAGTTTGGTATTGAACCAGAAAAATTACATGAATCCTTTGAGATGTCCACCCCAGTGGGAGAGTCAGTCATAGCTAGGCTTATTTATAGGGGTTGTCCAATTCTAGTTTACCACCGCATAACCATAGCTGACTTAGAAGAATTAGAAATGGTAGACTTTGATGTGAATATGGGTATGGACTGGTTAGCTTCATGTTATGCCACGGTATGTTGTAGAACCAAATTTATAAGATTCAAGTTCCTTAATGAGCCAGTCATAGAATGGGAGGGTAATTCAGTAGTACCTAGGGGTAGATTTATTTCCTACCTAAAAACCAGAAAAATGATTTCCAAGGGTTGTATCTATCACTTAGTTCGTGTCAAGGATTCAGATGCCCAGACTCCAACTCTCCAGTCCGTCCCAATCGTTAATGAATTTCCAGAAGTCTTCCCAGAAGATCTTCCAGGAGTCCCTCCTGACAAGGAGATTGACTTTGGAATTGATCCACTTCCCGGCACTAAGCCGATATCTATTCCGCTGTACAGAATGGCTCCCGCAGAGTTAAAAGAGTTAAAGGCCCTGTTAAAATAGTTAAAGGCCCTGTTAAAATATCATCTTGATAAGGGATTTATTAGGCCCAGTATTTCACCTTGGGGTGCGCCAGTTTTGTTTATTCGAAAGAAGGATGGTTCCTTACGCATGTGCATTGACTACCGCCAATTGAACTTCCTTACGCATGTGCATTGACTATCGCCAGTTGAACTAAGTCACCATTAAGAACAGGTACCCTCTTCCCAGAATAGATGACTTATTTGACAAACTTCAGGGTGCCCAATGTTATTCCAAGATTGACCTCGGATCAGGCTACCATCTTGTTATGTCATTTGGGTTGCCAGCTACTTTCATGGAACTTATGAACAGGTTCTTCAAGCCTTACCTTTATCTATTCGTCGTTGTCTTCATTGATGATATTTTGGTATATTCTCATAGTGAGGCTGATCATGCAGAATATCCCAGAATAGTGTTGCAGACTCTTAAAGATCGCGAACTTTTTGTAAAATTCTCAAAGTGTGAGTTTTGGCTTAAGTCAGTGGCGTTCTTAGGCCATGTGATCTCAGGTGAAGGTGTTAAAGTTGATTCTCAGAAGATTGATGCCGTAAGGAGTTGGCCCAGGCCCACCTCAGTTTCTGATATAAGAAGTTTCTTGGGTCTAGAAGGCTATTATAAACGTTTAGTAGAAGGATTTTACTCTATTTCTGCTCCGTTGACTAAGTTGACTTAGAAAAGGTTAAGTTTCAATGGTCAGATGCTTGTGAGCGAAGTTTTGAAGAGTTGAGGAAGAGACTAATTTCTGCTTCAGTTTTGACGCTACCAGAAGGAACTGAAGGGTTTGTGATTTATTGTGATGCTTCGGGAGTTTGTCCTGGATATGTCTTAATGCAGCATGGTAAGGTTGTAGCTTATGCATCTCGTCAGCTCAAGGTTCACGAAAATAACTATCCGACTCATGATTTAGAGTTGGCAGCCGTGGTTTTTGCACTTAAGATATAGCATCATTATTTTGATGGAGTGCATGTTGATATTTTCATAGATCACAAAAGCCTGCAGCATATCTTCAAGCAAAGGGAGCTGAATCTTAGGCAAAGAAGATGGCTCGAATTGCTTAAGGATTATGATGTGGAAATTCTCTATCACCCGGAAAAAGCGAATGTTATAGCAGATATGTAGTCGGCGTTCCATGGGAATTTTAGCCCACGTTGATGCAGATAAGAGAGTTATGACCAAGGAATTTCACCGTTTGGCCACTCTTGGAGTTCGACTTTTGGACTCTGAGGATGGTGGTGTGGTTGTTCAGAATAGAGCTTTTTCCTTTTTATCATTGAAGTCAAGGAGAAACAGTTTAGTGATCCCTACTTGATGCAGCTGAGAAAGGGGATTCACAAGCATAAAATGACGGATTTCAAACAAAGAGGGAGATGATGGTACCTTGAGGTACCGAGGCAGATTATGTGTTCCAAATATAGATGGGTTCAATTAGTGAATCATGTCAGAAGCCCACAACTCCAGGTATTCCATTCACCCAGGTTCCACTAAGATGGATCATGATATTAAGGAGATTTATTGGTGGAATGATATGAAGAAGAATGTGGCAGATTTTGTAGCTAGGTGTTCGAATTGTCAGCAAGCGAAAGCCGAACACAAGAGGCCTGGTGGTTTGGCACAAAATATTGATATTCCTGTCTGGAAATGGGATATGATCAATATGGACTTTGAATCAGTTCTGGCTCATTCAGCTAGAAAGCATGACTCTATATGGGTAATTGTTGACTGGCTTACTAAGTAGGCACACTTTTTGCTAGTCAAGACCACAGATTCGGCAGAGGATTACGCCAAGTTATATGTTAATGAAATTGTAAGATTGCACGGGACCCCAGTGTCTATTATTTCATATCATAGTGCTCAGTTCACAGCGAACTTCTAGAGATCCTTTCAGAAAAGATTGGGTACCAAGGTGAACCTTAGCACATCTTTTCATTCGCAGAGAGATGGCCAGGCAGAGTATACTATACAGACTGCGAGGATATGTTGAGGGCATGTGTCCTTGATTTCAAAGGTAATTGGGATAATCACTTACCCCTCATTGAGTTTTCTTATAATAACAGTTATCATGCTAGCATTGGGATGGAGTCGTTTGAAGCTCTGTATAGGCGAAGGTGTAGGTCACCGATTAGTTGGTTTGAAGTTGGTGAAGTAGAATTTTTAGGACCAGATTTGGTCTATCAGGTTATGGAGAAAGTCAAGTTGATTCAAGAGCGTTTAAAGACAGCTTAGAGTCGCCAGAAGTCTTACATAGATGTGAGGCAAAGGGACTTAGAATTTCAAGTTAATGATTGGGTATTCCTTAAAGTCTCACCTATGAAAGGTGTTATGAGATTTGAGAAGAAAGGGAAGCTTAGCCCCAGATACATTGGACCTTACAGAATTAACGCGAAAGGTCAGTCTAGTAGCTTATGAACTTGAGTTGCCACAAGAGTTGGCTGCTGTATATCCAGTGTTTCATGTTTCCATGTTGAGGAAGTGTGTAGGAGACCAGTCGTTGGTTGTTCCTGCTGATACTATAACAGTTAAGGATGGCCTTACCTATGAGGAGTTCCCCGTAGCCATTCTTGATCGTCAGGTCCGTAAGTTGAGAACTAAGGAAGTAGCCTCGGTGAAAGTGTTATGGAGAAGTCAGAGAGTTGAGAAAGCTGCATGGAAAGCCGAGAAGGATATGAAATCCAAGTACCCATTTTTTTAAGAGCTAGCAGAGAACTCTAAAGGTAGATTTCCATAGTCCATGTCATGTCATGTCTCATGTTTCACGCTCATGTCATGTATCCAGCGCTCAGGTCTCGTGTCGCATGCTTCAGTATTCAAGTTTTCATATAATCACGTCATTTCATGTCCCATATTTCATGTCATTTTTCCCCTCATATTTATGTATTCAAGCTATGTCTAGTCCCAATCTTAACCACGACCCATCATTCGAGGATGAGTGATCCTATGGGGGAGATATTGCAACACCTCGGACCTTTAAACTAGGCTATATTCATGATTTGAGACTTAGAGGACCAAATGGGAAGTGTGGGGAATAAATTCGTCTCAGTTCAGCAAAATCTCATTTATACGACCAGTTATACGGACCATATATTATTATAGGGACCGTATAACTAGTCCGTGTAACACAGGTGGAGATTTTAAGTTTTTGCCAAGGTTGTGGAAAAAACTTCGATGTGGACCGTATAATGTTATACGGACCGTATAATATTATACGGACCGTATTTCAGTCCGTGTAACTCATTTGAGAGATTTCAAGCTGTAGTTTTAATCACTGTCAAATATGGCCGAATTATACGGACCGTATAATTTGACTGTATAATTTCCCGACGCAGTTAAGTATAAATACGTCATGTTCAGTTTTTATTCCACTTTTCACATTGCCCAAGCCTAGAACGAACATATTCTTCTCCCAAAGAATCCAAAACATCAAGGTAAGTCAATCCAAGCCGTTCCAAATCAATCCTAACATGTGCTCTCATAATCTAACAATGAAATCATTATTCTTAACATAGGGTTTTCAAGAAAACCCATTTAAGTTGTTATATGTTTGGAGCATTACCATGTATGTAGAGTTTCTATCCACGTGCAGAAACATCTTTGTTCTTCGCCACGCTATGTTCTTCCATGATTATATGCAAATTCTCCAAGAACTAGGGTTTTAGCTTGTTCATGATAACCCTAGGTCCATGTACTATATTATATTAAGCTTTGTGATATAGTCTAGTTGTTGTGTTCTTGATATTTCATTTTGATTATTGAGAATCTGTCTGTAATCCATGAAAACCCATATCTTGTATTTCATGGGTTCTTGCATGCATGTATTTAAATAAAAATGCTTATTTTGTGAATGTCCTACATGTCTACAAGTTTTCATGCAATTATATCTCCTAATTACTTTCATGCCATGATACAAGATATACACATGCTAAATACAAGTCAAGCTTCGTGAAACCATGATTATAAGTTATGTCACAAACATCACGGGCTTCTTAGCCAACTATGTCATGTTCATGTTTTTGGGAGTTGCACAGATTACCGAGAAGGCTCAGATTGCCTAAAACTACGTTTGCCACCTTAGGATAAGGATCGCTCCGCCAAGTTAGGATGATTCCTTCATGTATTTCCCATTGAGGAATTTGGATCCATTCATATCATGTTCACATCTTGTACCCCGTCAAGGTACAAGATGGCTTAGCTGATCAGGCAGAGATCAGACGCCACGTGTTAATGTGGTGGTTACATGTCGGTTATATTAATGCTTTCCTAACTTAAAATTCTTTTACTCATGTTATATATTTATTTATGTTTAAGTCAGATACTCATGTTCATTACCATGTTCAATTTCAGTTTCAGATCTTATCATGTTATTGTCATATGCCATGTTCATTTCATTCAGTTGTTTTACATACCAGTACATTCAATATGCTGACGTCCCCTTTTATTTGCCCGGGGGCCTGCAATTCTCGATGCAGGTACGAATTTATAGGACGACACCTCTATTCATTAGGATCTGCTCGTATCAGCTTTATTTGGTGAGCCACATCTCTTTCGGGATTTAGACATGGTTTTTCTTATATTGGTTATACAATTAAAGGTATGCTGGGGGCCTTGTCCCAGCGAGTATTTTTTCATGTTCAGACTTATGTTAGATGTTTCATAGATTAGACAAGTCAGTTATGTCATATTAGACTTTCAGAGTCGGTTAGCCATTTTGACTCTTTCATGTTATTTCCGCTCTCATGCTTAATCAAGTATTTATTAAGTAGTACGACTTATTACATTTTATAAAAGCTCATCATGCACCCATGTTATATTTCTGCTCATGTATGCCTCATGATGATTCAGCAAGCCATGTGGTTGGCTCGGTCACATGCAGTAAGGCACCGATTGTCGTGTTATGCCCAGGCCATGGTTCGGGGCGTGACACTGTCATACGCCCTTGGTGTAACCCTTTGAACTGAGCAATCCTCTTCTATCGAATACTGCAAGGCACAAACTTCTCCAAGAAAGCCTGAGTGAACAGAGGGAACCCTACTGTTCTAGTCTCAACAAATGACCTCCACCACTGCTTGGCGAGGCCAACCATCTAGAAAGTAGTGTAATCCAGACCACGAGACTCCATTAACCCAAGGTTATGCAACCTCTCATGACAACTGATCAGAAACTCATATGCGTCGTCCTCGAGGTCTCCATCATACTTCGGAGGATCCATCTTTCTGAAACACTCATACATCTACTGCTCATTAATGAACATCGTGGGCTATGTAGCTGTGGGTGAAGCAAAACCATGAACTGGAATATTCATGAAATGGGGAGACATAGCAAGTGCTAGCCTAGCCCCTAAAGTCTGAAATCCTGGAGCAGTAATAAGGTTAAGTGTCTGTCCTCTCACTCTAGTCTGTGAGTGTAACGACCTATTTTGTTGTTAGTGAACTTTCGACCCATTTACCCTAGTTGACCCCTTCCTGAGCCTTGTTAGAATAATTTTGATCCGCGGGGATAGGTGGTATGGTTCCCGAGGTATTCGGGAGGGATTTAAGATGACTTTTCTGAAATAGAGCCTTAAAGTGAGAAACGTTTGACCAATAGTTGACTTTTGAGTAAACAGACCTTTTTCAAAAATTTATTGATTCTGAGAGGTCCGAATGGTCGATTATGACTTGGTGGAATTTTCAGTTTGGCTCTCGAGGCACTCGAGAGACTTTTAGGGTATTGGTTGAAAAGTTGGCCCTTGGCCATTGGGTGTTGACCCGGTCAAATAGATCTCTGTTGGGAATTTTGAGACAGCGAGTGATTCTGTAGTGTGTTTTTATGTGTGAATGCATATTTGGTTTGTCTCTGTGAGGTCTCGGGTGATTGTCGGAATTCGAGATTGAGTTAGTGAAAAAATAGGGTATTCTGGTGTTTAGTGTCCGCTATAGCAGCACCAGTTGCGTTGTAGCAGACCCGTTGTAGCGAGGACTAGTCCGCTACGGTGAATATGTGGAGTTTGAGATGAGTCACCATAGCGGATAGGGATCCGCTGTGGCGGACTCGTGACAGCGAATGGTTGAACGCTGTGGCGGGCCCCCTGTAGCGGACGTCCTACCGCTGCAGTGGATGACAGGACCAAAATCCTATTTAATGCCTTGTTAGAACCCTTCATTTCCTATCACTTCATTTATTGTTCCTAAGCATTTTTTAGGCGATTTGAGGAGTTCTTAGCTGATTCCTCTTGCGGGTATGTTCCCTAACCTAGAATTCATTCCTTTACCTTTCCTAAGCTTGAATCCATGCTAGAATTTCTATATAACTTAAGAGGAAAGATGGGTTTTGATGTCTAAGTCATTATTTGATGTTTAAGTCTTTCTAAATGAGAATTGTTGGTGAATTTGACTAATCTAAGTATGGAATTTGATGATTTAGTAACTAATAGGCTTGAATCTTCCATGTATGTTAATGAAATTAAACGATTGAAAGTTAGGGTTTATACCCAAATTGGGGGTTTTTGACTTGGATGATGAAATTGACCTATTCTTGAGTTAATCTAGCAATTGAATAGTGGAATTGAACTTCTAGAACTTGGGTTACCAATTTCACCTTTGAAATATCCGTTTTAACCTTA
>NC_081352.1:7722093-7854593 GCF_029784015.1 Lycium ferocissimum
TTTTCATGTCTTTTTCCCGGTTTTCCCGCTCATTTCCTCTCTATTATTATTTCTCCATAAAACCCCATCGAAGCTACCTCTTTGGTTCAAAGCTTCCGTACTTGCCTATCCGTAATGGCAATGGGGACTTCTTCATAAGACAATTGTTTGATAACCAGGACATTATCTATTGGTACGATTCTAGAAAGGTCTCTAATGCACTTACGAAGCATCGATACATGGAAAAATGGGTGAACTGACTCCAAGTCAGAAGGTAGATCTAATTCGTAAGCCACCTGGCCTACTTTGCGTATAATCTCATAAGGTCCAATGTACCGAGGGCTAAGCTTGCTCTTCTTGCCAAATCTCATGACGCCCTTCATTGGCGATACCTTCAAAAATACCCTTTCACTTGGAACTCTAAGTCTCTTCGACGATTATCCGCATAGGATTTCCCCGACGACTCGAGCTATTAATAATCGATCCTGTATAAGCTTGACTTTCTCTATAGCTTGCTGGACCAAGTCCGGCCCTATCAATTTGGTCTCTCCTACTTCGAACCACCCAATTGGGGATCTATACTTTCGCCCATATGAAGCCTCATATAGGGCCATTTGGATGCTAGAATGTGTTACACCTTGAGAATTTCCCCGTCGATTACGTCGTAAGCAAACTAATGTAAGTCCAGAGTGGCTATGATACCCCTATCAGGTTAAAGAAAGACTTTTGACAATCATTAAGCATGTATGCTAAAGGTTCCGAGGCTAAGATAATCGAACAAAGTACTTTTCATGAAAGTTTTTTGACTGGGAAGAGATACGACCCAACATACGGACCGTAAAAGTGACATACGGACCGTCTGTCATGTCTGAAAAGCGTAAAATAACATTAGAGAGTTGTGCAGAATTTTGGCAAACATACGGTCAGACATACGGACCATAAGTATGACATACGAACCGTATGTTCACCGTAAGTTACTGTCGGTGGAAAAGTTCCAAGTTACATATATTTGGCCCACTTCATTTTTTTTTCATTTTTCATCACCAACAGACCCTAAATACTCCCAAAAAACCCTCTCCGTACCTCTAGAACCTTCCCCACACTCCATTTACATAAATCCAAGGAATATCAAAGATCAACATCATTAATCCAAGGAAATCAAGGCAAGCCTTTTAGATTGCAGGAAGTCAAGAATTTCTTTGGAAGTGGAGCTAGGATTTTCTTCAAGTGAAGCATTTCCACCTAAAACCCATTTCTGCACAATCAAAGGTGAGTTTTATGATCATTTCATATTATTTAGAATATTGAAGGGTTGAAAGACTTGGATTATGAAAAAAGGTAGAAAATGGGTTACAAATATAAGAATAGTGGTATTTGTGATTAGTAGTTTGACATGGATCATGATTCTTGAGGTATTATGAGTGAAATCTTGTTGTAAATGATACAAATGATGTTAAGGAGGTATTATATGAGAACAAATACGATGTTATGCCATAACTATGGTCATGAATCATTTTGGTAAGGAATTGTGGGAATTGAATAATGTTGAACTTGACAAAGTTATTGATTATGATATTATGAATGTTGTTATTGATGTTGGGAGTTGTTATAGCATATGGAGGAAGTTGTAGAAACAAAGGAGATGCTGCCCAATTTTCGTTAGCTTTAGCTTAAGCCTAAGTATGTCTTCAATTATCTAATCTTAGTACGAATTCCCATGAAGGTTGAATCGCAAGCTTGAGAGGCACGCAATTAGATGATAGAGTTGAAGAGATACAAAGGTATGTAAGGCTAGTCCCTTCTCTTCCAAGGCATGATTCCTATGACATGACTCCCTTTGTCTCTCCATTACTTTCTTACATTCCGAAAAATATGAGTCAACGTTATATAGGGCTTCTTATGAGATAAAAGAATAAGAGATATGTTATGAATACGATAATGGTAATGACGAGCCTAAGTATAGAGATTCTAAAGGCTATGATACGATATTCTCACGAAGTTCATGCTATGAATATGATATGACAATTTATGAAGCTAATGATCATTATACGATTCCTTGATGTCATTCATTGTTGCCAGACCCACCTTATAATGCTAGTTCCTTCAAGGTAAGGTATGATGATTATGATTACTCATAATGGAATCGGGCGTTCTCGACCTTACGTCGCCCTCATCTAGTTATAGATTATCTTTGACATCTAATGCATGTTTCGTGATGAATGTATGATGATGATAAGGTTGTGATGAGTTTATAATAAGTATATGATGATGAGATTCTGCCGTGCCCAGATGGCCGGACATGTCACCGCGAAGGCGGGCTGCATACGATTCCACTGTGCCTAGATGGCCGGACATGTCACCGCGAAGGCGGGCTGCATACGATTCCACCGTGCCTAGATGGCCGGACATGTCACCGCAAGGGCGGGCTGCATATGATTACACCATACCTAGAGGGCCGGACATGACACCACTAGTGGGCCGCGTATGATGGTTACCCGAACGCGGGTTAACGACGATGGTACATGTGATATGTTTATATATGTGAGATGTATAACACGTGTTCACTTTTAAAGGTTAATCAGGTTATATCCTCATATCATGCTTCATGATTTCTCTATTATGCCAGTATTATTCATGCCTTACATACTCAGTACAATGTTCGTACTGACGTCCTTTCTTTTTGGACGCTGTGTTCATGCCCAGAGGTAGACGGGGAGGTGACCCAGATTCATAGTAGCTGATCAGCGGACTTACAGGAGCACTCCATTATTTCGAAGGTGCTATTTTGATATATTATTTGGTTTACATATGTTTTGGGCATGACGGGGTCTTGTCCCGTCCTCATGTATAGTACTCTAGTAGAGGCTCGTAGATACATACGTGTGGGTAGTAGATGTTCCATGTTGACTACATTATACTTTTGTATATCATTTTTGCAGACGTGAGGGCTTATGTATATAGATATTTGTTGCTTTGGAGATCATACATGTTCAGGTTGAGTATAATGATTAGTCTAATAAGTGGTGCTCGGTAGTCAGCTTCGGGTACCCGTCAGGGCCCCTAGTCGGGTCATGATAAAAGTGGTATCAGAGCAGTTTCGTCCTAGGGTATGTCTATGAGCCGTGTCCAGTAGAGTCTTGCTTATGGGTGTGAAGTGCGCCATACTTATAAATAAGAAGCTGCAGCGCATTTAGGAAATATGACCATTCTTTTTCTTCTTATTAGATCATGCCATAGAGCCATGTTATAAGATTTTCTCCTCCCTAGTTGTGCGTTATGATTTCAGAAATGCCGGTAATAAGAAAAGCTACCGGCGCCTAGAAGGACAAGGCTACTACAGCACAGCGAGTGGAGAGGGAGCCATCAATGGATGTAGAAGGAGGTGAATCTCATGATGAGTCTCCATCTAATACCTCTCACACTCCACCTATTCTAGAAGAGCAAGAGGGGGCTTCAGCTCCAGCTTCCATACCTACCATTCCTCCACCGGCTGCTTCGGGTCAATAAATGACCGAAGCTATTCATCTATTGACACAGTTAGTTGCCGACCAGGCACATCGGCAGAATACTGGTCCAAGCAACAGGGCGATTAGTACCCGAGCCCGGGATTTTATGAGTTTAAACCCTCTAGAGTTTTTCGGGTCAAAGCCGGATGAAGACCCACAAGGTTTAATTGATGAGATATTGAGAACATTGAAAATTATCCATGCCTTCGAAATTGAATCTGTGGAGTTGGCATCTTATAGACTCCGGGATGTGGCAGTTCTTTGGTACAATAATTGGATATCCTCAAGAAAGGAAAATGCATCTCCCCCAATTTGACAAGAATTTGTGGATGTTTTTCTTCATCACTATTTGCCACCTGAGGTCTGTCGAGCTAGAGCGCATAGATTCTTAAATTTAAAGCAAGAAAATATGAGTGCCCAGGAGTATAGCCTTCACTTTAATTCATTGGCCAGGTATACTCCCACTATGGTAGCCGATTTGGGAGATAGAGTACACAGATTTGTGAGTGCTTTAGGGCCACATTTGTTTAAAGATTGCTTGAAAACTTCATTACAAAAGGGGATGGATATTTCCCGTATCCAGGCCCATGCCCAGAACTTAGAAGAGCAGTAGCATCCACAAAGGGGTGAGCGCGATATGGATAGAGGGCAGAGTAAGAGTTCCAGATCTGTTGGTGTTGGTAGCGACTATAAAGGGGGATCAAGACAGTCACATTCTAGATACTCAGGCAAGTTGGCTACTAATGCACCTCCTCGATTTACGAGTAGGAGGTTCGACAGCTCTATTCATTCAGGACAGGGTCAGAGTTCAAAAGTCTCAGGTTCCCAGTTTGGAGGTGATTATAGTCAGAGGTGACCACCGGCCCCACGATGTAGTCAATGCAGAAAGTTACATTCGGGCCCGTGTCACCAAGGTTCAGATGCTTGTTATGTTAGTGGACAGACTGGGCACATGATGCGTGATTGTCCCTCGAGGTACGGTAGAGGTGGGGTTCAGTCCACAGGATTAGCAACTGGTTCTTCCTCATCTGTACGCCCCGACAGGCGTACTCCCCGCATTCCGAGGGTCGAGGTAGAGCGAGGGGGGAGCGTCCGTTCGAGTGTGGTACCCAGCCCTGTATCTATGCTCTAGCCGGATGATAGGATCTTGAGTCCTCCCCGGATGTGGTTACAGGTATACTATCTATATTTTCTCACGAGGTTTATGCACTGATATATCCGGGTTCTACGTTATCTTATATTACTCCTTATATTGCTGACCGTATTGGGGTGAAACCTGAGCCAATTAAACCTTTTGAGGTATCCACTCCGATTGGGGATCCTGTAATAGCTAGACAAGTATACAAAAATTGTGTGGTTGTGGTATGTGATCGCCAGACTACAGTTGATTTGATTGAACTAGAAATGTTAGATTTTAATGTGATTATGGGCATGGATTGGTTGGCCTCTTGTTATGCTAATGTGGATTGTAGAACAAAAGTAGTCTGATTCCAATTCCCGAGAGAACCAGTGTTAGAATGGAAAGGTAATACAGCATCCCCAAGAGGTAGGTTTATTTCCTATCTCAAACCAAGGAAGATGATTTCTAAGGGCTATATCTATCATTTAATCCAGGTTCATGGCACTAAAGCAAAATCGCCAACTCTTCAATCGGTTCCGGTAGTGAATGAATTTCCGGATGTATTTCCAAATGAGCTTCCAGGTCTTCCACCAGAATGGGAGATTGATTTTACTGTCGATGTGCTACCGAATACACCCATATCTATTCCTCCTTATAGGATGGCTCCTGCAGAATTGAAAGAGCTAAAGGCACAACTACAAGATCTACTTAAAAAAGGCTTTATTAGGCCTAGTTCATCGCCATGGGGAGCACCTGTGTTGTTCGTGAGAAAGAAAGATGGTTCCTTGCGAATGTGCATTGACTATAAGCAGTTGAACAACGTGACAATCAAGCATAAATATTCGCTTCCAAGAATTGATGATTTGTTCGATCAGCTGCAGAGTGCTAAATGGTTTTCCAAGATTGATCTGAGATCGGGGTATCACCAAGTGAGGGTCAAAGAAGAAAACATTCCGAAGACGGATTTCAGGACTAGATATGGCCATTATGAATTCTGAGTGATGTCGTTTGGGTTAGCGAATGCTCCAGCAGTGTTCATGAATCTGATGAATAATGTATTCAGGCCCTTTATAGACCTATTTGTGATCGTGTTCATCGATGACATCTTAGTATATTCTCGGTCAGAAACGGAGTATGCAGACCACTTACGTATCGTCCTTGGAATTCTCCGGACCCGAGAATTGTATGCAAAATTTTCAAAATGTGAGTTTTGGATAAATTCTGTGACTTTTCTGGGCCATATTATTTCAACTGGCGGCATTCGAGTTGACACTCAGAAAATAGAGGCTGTGAAGACTTGGCCAAGGCCTACAACACCTACAGAGGTCCGTAGCTTCTTGGGGTTAGCAGGCTATTATAGGAGATTTGTGGAAGGGTTTTGATCTATTTCAGCACCATTGTCGAAGTTAACTCAGAAATCAACAAAGTTCCAATGGACTGATGCTTGTGAACATAGTTTCCAGGAATTGAAGGATAGATTGACTTCAGCCCCAGTACTGACACTCCCAGAAGGGCCAGACGGTTATGTTGTTTATTGTGATGCCTCTGGTGTTGGGTTAGGCTGTGTGTTGATACAGCACGGCAAAGTCATTGCCTATGCTTCCCGGCAGTTGTGGAAGCATGAAAAGAACTATCCGACTCATGATCTTGAATTGGCCGTGGTTATTCATGCACTAAAGACGTGGACACACTATTTGTACGACGTTCATGTTGATATATATACAGATCACAAGAGTCTCCAATATATTTTCAAACAGAAGAAGTTGAATCTTCGACAGAGGCGGTGGTTAGAACTACTGAAGGATTATGATGTGAGTATTTTATACCACCCCGGAAAGGCGAATGTAGTAACTGACGCACTTAGCCGCAAATCAATGGGTAGTCTATGTGAGGTTCCTCCGGAGAAGAAAGAATTATTCGTGAGCTCACCGCCCAGTCAATCTCGGAGTTTGTCTAATTGATTCGAGCAATGCGGGGAATTGGTATTCACAACCCAGCTATTTCGTCCTTGGATATGGAGGTAAGAGAGCGCCAATATGAAGACTCCCAGTTGAGTCACTATAGAGATACGTTTCCTGAGAAAGAGAAGTTGGCATTTAAAATTTCTGCAGATGGAGTTCTTAGATACCGAGACAGGCTATGTGTTCCAGATGTTGTAGGACTACGTCGTCGGATTCTAGAAGAAGCTCATTACTCTCGGTATTCCATTCACCCAGGAGCGACAAAGATGTATCACAATCTTAAGCTAATGTATTGGTAGGATGGAATGAAGAAAGACATAGCAGAATTTGTAGCTGAATGTCCAAATTGCCAACAAGTGAAAATTGAGCATCAAAAGCCAGGAGGATTGTTGTAGGTTATGGAAATTCCAACCTGGAAATGTGAAGTGATTAACATGGATTTCATTTTAGGCTTGCCTCGCTCCCGACGCAAATATGATTCTATATGGGTGATCGTGGACAGACTGACGAAGTCAGCTCATTTTCTTCCAGTCAAAATCACATATTCGGCAGAAGATTATGCAAAGTCATATCTTAAGGATATAGTGCGACTTCATGGTACTCCAGTGTCTATTATTACTGACAGGGGAGCACAATTTATAGATAATTCTGGAAGTCTTTTCAAGAAGGTTTGGGTACTCAGGTAAGGCTTAGCACGGCGTTTCATCCACAAACTGATGGGCAAGCCGAACGTACCATTCAGACCTTGGAAGATATGTTATGGGCATGTGTGCTAGATTTCGGTGGTAGTTGGGATGACCACTTACCTCTTATTGAGTTTGCATACAACAACAGTTATCATTCCAGTATTCAGATGGCCCCATATGAAGCTCTATATGGAAGAAAGTGTAGAACCTAATTGGGTGGTTTGAAGTAGGAGAGGTACAGCTAATAGGTCAGGTGTTGATTCAACAAGTGGGGGAAAAGATCAAGATTATCCGAGATCGATTATTGACAGCCCAAAGTCGCCAGAAATCTTATGCGGACAACCGTCGGCGAGACTTAGAATTCCAAGTTGATGATTGGGTATTCCTGAAGGTATCACCGATGAAGGGCGTGATAAGATTTGGCAAGAAGGGAAAATTAAGTCCTCGGTACATTGGACCTTATCCAAGTAGCTTATGAACTGGACTTACCTCTAGAACTTGAATCAGTCCATCCAGTTTTTCATGTATCAATGCTCCGAAAGTGTGTCGGAGATCCTACTAGAATCGTACCTGTAGATGATGTTCAAGTTACGAAAAAGTTGGCTTATGAGGAGGTACCCATTACTATACTAGATAGACAAGTACGAAGGCTTAGAAATAAAGAGGTAGCCTCAGTTAAGGTCTTGTGGCGAAACAATTCACGAGAGGAAATGACCTGGGAAGCGAAAGAAAACATGAAGTCCAAATACCCACACTTATTTTCACCCCCAAAAGAGGTTCGAGATGAGACGCCATTGCCCCCAGGTATGCTATGTTTTACTTTGATTGCTTTTGGGCAGTGTGTGGCCATGTTGTATGTTGCGGTATTGTAGCCATGTGTGGCAATGTTATTTTGGGTTGCAGTGACAGGATGGTAATGCCCTATTACAGGGGAAACTCTGGCAAAATTTCTGCAGAATCCTCGAGAGTATAACATTTGGGGACGAATGTTCTTAAGGGGGAGGAATGTTACACCTTGAGAATTTCCGCGTCGATTACGTCGTAAGCAAACTAATATAAGTCCAGAGAGGCTGTATACCCCTATCAGGTTAAAGAAAGACTTTTGACAATCATTAAGCATGTACCCTAAAGGTTCCGAGGCTAAGACAATCGAAGAATGTACTTTTCGTGAAAGTTTGTTGGAGGCAGAGATACGACCCAACATACGGACCGTAAAAGTGACATACGGACCGTCCGTCATGTCTGAGAGGCGTAAAACAACATCAGAGAGTTGTGCAAAAATTTGGCCAACATTCGGTCAGACATACGGACCGTAAGTATGACATACGAACCGTATGTCCACCGTAAGTTACTGTCGGTGGAAAAGTTTCAAGTTATATATATTTGGCCCATTTCATTTTTTTCCTATTTTTCATCACCAACAGACCCTAAATACTCCCAAAAAACCCTCTCCGCACCTCTAGAACCTTCCCCACACTCCATTTACATAAATCCAAGGAATATCAAAGATCAACATCATTAATCCAAGGAAATCAAGTGCAAGAAAGCTCTTTAGGATTGCTAGAAGTCAAGAATTTCTTTGGAAGTGGAGCTAGGGTTTTCTTCAAGTGAAGCATTTCCACCTAAAACCCATTTCTACACAATCAAAGGTGAGTTTTATGATCATTTCATATTATTTAGAATATTGAAGGGTTGAAAGACTTGGATTATGGAAAAAGGTAGAAAATGGGTTACAAATATAAGAATAGTGGTATTTGTGAATAGTAGTTTGACATGGATCATGATTCTTGAGGTATTATGAGTGAAATGATGTTAAGGAGGTATTATATGAGAACAAATACGATGTTATGCCACAACTATGGTCATGAATCATTTTGGTAAAGAATTGTGGGAATTGAATAATGTCGAACTTGACAAAGTTATTGATTATGATATTATGAATGTTGTTATTGATGTTGGGAGTTGTTATAACATATGGAGGAAGTTGTAGAAACAAATGAGATGCTGCCCAATTTTCGTTAGCTTTAGCTTAAGCCTAAGTATGTCTTCAATTATCTAATCTTAGTATGAATTCTCTTGAAGGTAGAATCGCAAGCTTGAGAGGCACGCAATTAGACGATATAGTTGAAGAGATACAAAGGTATGTAAGGCTAGTCCCTTCTCTTCCAAGGCATGATTCCTATGACATGACTCCCTTTGTCTCTCCATGACTTTCTTACATTCCAGAAAATATGAGTCAACGTTATATAGGGTTTCTTATGAGATAAAAGAATAAGAGATATGTTATGAATACGATAATGGTAATGACGTGACTAAGTCTAGAGATTCTAAAGCCTATGATACGATATTCTCATGAAGTTCATGCTATGAATATGATATGACATTTTACGAAGCTAATGATCATTATACAATTCCTTGATGTCATTCATTGTTGCCAGACCCACCTTATAATGCTAGTTCCTTCAAGGTGAGGTATGATGATTATGATTGCTGATAATGGAATCGGGGGTTCTCGACCTTACGTCGCCCTCATATAGTTATAGATTATCTTTGACTTCTAATGCATATTTCGTGATGAATGTATGATGATGATAAGGTTATGATGAGTTTATAATAAGTATATGATGATGAGATTCCGCCGTGCCCAGATGGCCGGACATGTGACCGCGAAGGCGGGCTGCATACGATTCCACCGTGCCTAGATGGCCGGACATGTCACCGCGAAGGCGGGCTGCATACGATTCCACCGTGCCTAGATAGCCGGACATGTCACTGCAAGGGCGAGCTGCATATGATTACACCGTGCCTAGAGGGCCGGACATGACACCACTAGTGGGCCGCGTATGATGGTTACCAGGACGTGGGTTAACGACGATGGTACATGTGATTTGTTTATATATGTGAGATGTATAACACGTGTTCACTTTTAAAGGTTAATCAGGTTATATCCTCATCTCATACTTCATGATTTCTCTATTATGCCAGTATTATTCATGCTTTACATACTCAGTACAATGTTTGTACTGACGTCCTTTCTTTTTGGACGATGTGTTCATGCCCACAGGTAGACAGGGAGGTGACCCAGATTCATAGTAGCTGATTAGCGGACTTACAGGAGCACTCCATTATTTCGGAGGTGCTATTTTGATATATTATTTTGTGTACATATGTTTTGGGCATGACAGGTTCCTGTCCCGTCCTTATGTATAGTACTCTAGTAAAGGCTCGTAGATACGTACGTGTGGGTAGTAGATGTTCCATCTTGACTACATTATACTTTTGTATATCATTTTTGCAGCCGTGAGGGCTTATGTATATAGACATTTTTTTGATTTGGAGATCATACATGTTCAAGTTGAGTATAATGATTAGTCTAATGAGTGGTGCTCTGTGGTCAGCTCCGGGTACCTGTCATGGCCCCTAGTCGGGTCGTGACAGAATGATAACTATTATTATAAGCAAATTCAATAAGTGGTAAGTGATCATCCCAACTACCACCAAAATCCAATATACACTCCCATAGCATATTCTTAAGGGTCTGAATGGTACGTTCAGCTTGTCCATCCGTCTGCGGGGAAATACCGTGCTAAGACTCACCTGAGTCCCCAAACTTTCTTGGAAAGATTTCCAAAAATTGGCTGTAAACTGAGTACCTCTATCGGAGATAATAGATACTGGGACACCGTGAAGTGTCCCACCGTGAAGTCGCACTATCTCTTTAACATAAAGCTATGTATAATCTTCGGCTACATATGTAGTTCTGACCGGTAAGAAATGAGCTGACTTCGTGAGTCTATCCACAATCACCCATATAGAATCATACTTACGTCGGGAATGGGGTAAGCCTGTAATGTTAATTACTTCCCATTTCCAAGTTGGGATTTCTATAGCTTGTAATAATCCACCAGGCTTTTGGTGTTCAATTTTCACTTGCTGAAAATTAGGACATTGGGCCACGAATTTCGCTATATCTTTCTTCATCCCATTCCACTAATATATAGATTTAAGATCATGATATATTTTCGTTGCTCCGGGGTGAACGGAATAACGAGAGCAATAGGCTTCTTTCAAAACCTGTGGGCTTAGCCCTGCGACATCGGGAACACACAACCTGCCTTGACATTGGAAAACTCCATCTCCCGAAACTTCAAAGGATGACTTTTTCTTCTGAGGGAGTGTATTTCATCTGAACTAGCATGGGATCCTCCTACTGGCGCTCTTTCACTCCAACCACTAGTGACGAGACCGCTGAATTCTGAATGGTAGCTCCCATATTACCTGAGTCCACTACCCGAACTCCTAGGCTAGATAATTCTTTGGAGATCACGAGCTAACTCTCTTTTCTCTTGTTGAACATCACATGAACTTCCCATAGATCTATGGCTAAGATTATCAGCCACAACGTTTGTTTTCCCGGGATGATAGAGGATGTTAACATCATAATATTTCAACAACTCTAACCATCGCCTCTGCCACAAATTTAATTCCTTCTGCATGAAGATATACTGGAGACTCTTATGATCTGTATAAATATCAACATGGACGCCATACAAATAATGTCTTCACATCTTAAACGCATGAATCACCGCAGCTAACTCAAGATCATGGGTTGGATAATTCTTCTCATGTTTGCGTAACTGCCTTGAGGCGTAGGCAATCACGTGACCATGCTGCATCAATACACACCCTAATCCAATGCTCGAAGCATCACAGTAGACAACATAGCCTTCTGGTCCTTCTGGTAGTGTCAGGACTGGGGCCGAGGTTAACCTGTTCTTCAGCTCTTGGAAACCACGTTCACAAGCATCCGTCCATTGAAACTTAGCTGATTTCTGGGTCAACTTCGTGAGTGGTGCAGAGATAGAAGAAAAGCCCTCTACAAATCTCCTGTAATAACCTGCTAAGCCCAGAAAACTACGAACCTCCGTAGGTGTTGTAGGTCTTGGCCAAGTCTTCACAGCCTCAATATTTTGAGTGTCTACCCGAATGCCATCGGCTGAAATAATATGCCCCAAAAAGGTCACTGAGTTCAACTAAAATTCACACTTAGAAAATGTGGCTTCTCGAGTTTGAAGAACTCTAAGAACGTTACGCAAATGATCCGCATGTTCTGCCTCGGACCTAGAATATACCAGGATATCATCAATGAACACGATCACGAACAAATCTAGGAAGGTCTTGAATACATTGTTCATCAAATCCATAAATACTGCCGGTGCATTAGTTAGCCCAAATGACATTACCCGGAACTCGAAATGGCCATGTCTGGTTCTGAAGGCCGTCTTAGCAATATCTTTCTCCTTAACTCTCACCTGATGATACCCGGATCTCAAATCTATTTTTGAAAACCATTTGGCGCCTTGTAATTGGTCAAATAAATCATCAATCCTTGGAAGCAGATATTTATTCTTAATCGACACTTTATTCAGTTGTCGATAGTCAATGCACATTCGAAAGGAGTCATCTTTCTTTTGCACAAACAACACGGGTGTTCCTCACGGGGAAGAACTAGGCCTAATAAAACCTTTCTCAAGCAAGTCCTTCAATTGCTCCTTCAACTCTTTCAACTCTGCGGGAGCCATCCTATAAGGAGGAATGGATATGGACTTTGTATCCGGTAGCACATCAATAGCGAAATCAATCTCCCGCTCAGGAGGGAGGCCTGGAAGCTCATCCGGGAGTACATCCGAAAACTCATTCACCACGGGGATAGACTGAAGAGTTGGCGTTTTGGATCCTACATCTTGCACCCGAACTAGATGGTAAATACACCCTTTAGCAATTATTTTTCTTGCCTTGAGATAGGAAATAAACCTACCTCTCGGGGACACTGTATTTCCTTTCCATTCTAAAACTGGTTCTCCTGGAAACTAGAAGCGGACCATTTTCATTCTACAATCAACATTGGCATAACAAGAAGCCAACCAATACATGCCCATAATAACATCAAAGTCCACCATTTTTAGCTCATTTAAATCAACCATAGTACGATGGTCACAAATCACAACTACACAATTTCTATATACTCGACTAGCTATTACCGGTTCACCAACGGGTGTAGATACCTCAAAGGTTTTGATCGACTCCGGTTTGACCCCAAACCGACCCGCAATATATGGAGTAACATATGACAATGTGGAGCCCAGATCTATCAAGCATATATATCATGAGAGAATACCGATAATATACCTGTGATGACATCGAGAGAAGACTCAAGATACTAGCATCCCGCCAAAGCATAAATACGGTGCTGAGGACCACTAGAACTGGGAGCTCTCCCCCTGCCTCTACCATGGCCAACTGGCATATGTGAACCTTTCCTCAGAGCGCTATCGATGATGAAGACCCGGCTGCCGATCCTGAAGGCTGGACTCTACCCCTCCCACCAATCGAGGGGCAATCACGCATGATATGGCCTGGCCGACCGCATGCATAGCAAACCTCTGAACCTAGTCGACACTGGCCCTAATGTAACTTCCCGCACTGGGAACATCGTGGCACGGGTGGCCTTGCCTGACCCGAATCACCTATGAACTGAGAACCTGAAGCCCTGAAACTCTAACTCGGCCCGAAATAAGTGGATCTATCAAATCTCTGGCCTGTAAACCGTAGAGGCACACTAGTCATAGAATGGCCTGAATGCCTAGAAAACTGTTGTCTTTGCCCACCTCTAAACTCACTCGTCGGACTCGAAGATCTAGCCCTCTTGCTATACCCTCTATCATGCTCACGCTCACTTCTTTGTTGTTGTTGGCTTTCCTCCAAATTCTCGGCATGGTCTTGAATGCGTAAAATATCCATGTTGTCCTGAAGGGATGCAGCCAAGCACCTATCCATCAAATGTGGCCCTAGGCCTCTCACAAATCGGTGCACTCGGTCACCCATATCCGCTACCATGGCCGGAGCATACCTAGCCAAAGAATTGAAAGCGGAGACTATACTCTAAGTGCACTCGTGCTTTTTGCCAAAGATTCAAGAACTTGTCGCTCACTAGCCCGCCGAACCTCTAGAGGCAAGTAATGTCGGAGGAAGGCATCCATAAATTCTTTCCATATCGGGGGAGGTGCATTGACTCCCCGTGAAGCCATCCAAACTGTATACCAATGAACCGCGACATCCCGTAATCTATAGGACGCTAACTCTATCGATTTAATATCTGAAGCATGCATTAACCGAAGTGTCCTCAACATCCCATCAATAAAGTTTTGAGGGTCCTCATCCAGTTTTGACTAGAAGAATTTCAGAGGGTTCAAGCTAATAAAATCATGGGCCCTTGCACTAATAGCCCTATCACCTTTCCCTGTACCTTGCCACTAAGTCTGAGCGGCAACCAACTGAGTAAGTAAATGAATGACCTCTTTTACATCTTGTCTTAAAGCATCTGGGGAGGAGCTAGGGGTCTTTGGAGGCCGGAGCCCGGGGCGAGGCTCCCTCGTCTCCTCGAAATGGGCACTGAGTGGGAGGACTGAGATTGAGCCGCATTCTGGGACTCACCCTCCTCTACAACCGTTGGCGGTGCTCTTTCAGCCCACTTTTCTGCCACTGTCTTGCCCTTTTGGGCTGCTGTAGCTTTTTTTTTTACAGGCATTTCTGAAATACATAATACACGATTAAGGAAAGAGAAATCCTTATATCATAGCTCTATCGCATGATTTTATGAAGAAATAAGGTCATTCATTCCTAAAATGCCCGCAGCTTCGTGTTTATAAGTGTGGCGCGCAACACACCCATAAACAAGAATCTACTGGACACGGCTCGTAGACACTCCGTAGGACAGAACTGCTCTGATACCACTTTTGTCACGACCCAACCAGAGGGCCATGACGGGCACCCGGTGCTATCCACCCGGGCACCTCTTATCGTACCATCAACTTCACATCTAGGTGAGCCACATGGCCTACTCATGATTCCAATACATCAACAATACTAATCACATCGGGCAATGACACATTTATATCATCATCAACAACAATGCCCATATCCATATACACAATCCGACGAGGCTAACAAAATAATATACTAAATGTGAGCCGACAAGGTTACAAGACATCTAACCATACAAAACTGTCTACGAGCCTCTAAGAAGAGTATGTAACATCATATAGACGGGACAAGACCCCTCCATGCCCATATGTATGTACACAAAAGAATAATACCAATAGCTGTAGCTCTGGATGAAATGGAGCTCCTCTATGCAGTTCCTGAACAAGAAATCTAAGGCTCAAGCCTGTCTCCCTGCCCACCTGCGGGCATGACGCAGCGTCCACAAACAAAAGGACGTCAGTACGAGGAATGTACTGAGTATGTAAAGCATAGTCAATAACATATGAAAGCATAATAAATAACATAAGATAGACGAGTCACGAAATGAAAGAGCTAGGTATACCTCTAGCGATGTTCGTCATATTTACTTACCCTCTTTCTAATGGGAAACTTCCATTTCATACATTCATACATTTAGAAGCATCATACCCGACCATGATAGGTTCGGTGTCTTACATACCCGACCATGATAAGGTTCGGTGTTATACATACCTGGCCCTACCAAGGCTCAGTGTTATCCGTACCCAACTGCAGTGGTGTGCACGTGATAAATATCATACCCGGCCATATAAGCTCGGTGTTACATAATAGCCATTCATACTTATACACGTATACATAAGAGTCTATAAGTCTCATCAACATCATTATCATCATCGTTTTCATTGCATCTATCCTTAGAGGATCAACTATCATATAAGGGAAGCAATAGAATTGTGAAAGTATTCAGGATCATAAGCTTTAGTAACTTTAGAGATAGAATCATTTGGAAGACATTATAGAACTGATGAAAGGGTATATAGCAACTGAACAATGCCTTAACGAAAGAAGGGTTAGCCTTACATACCTCTTTGTCTTCTTAACTACTTAACGTTCACTGTCGAAGCTTGAACAATCTACATTTAGAAGGATTCATACCATAGTTAAGCCTTAATAATACTCTTAAATCCAAACTAAAATAATTCATGATCTAATAAAAATTGAGCAGCATTTCCCTTATTTCGTCAACTTCCACCATATTACAAAACAACTCTCAACAACCACAATAACTTCCATAATATCATAATCAAATAATCAAATAATTACATTCCATTAAGCCTTCAAAATTCATCCTCATGCTCAACTTAGACTACCAACTTCACACCCATTCTTAGCACATTTTCATACAATACTTCCTCATCACTATTACTACCTTCCATAACAAGATTATATCCATATTATACTAAGAATCATGACTCAAGTTAGCTTACTATTCAAAAACATCATAAAAGTTACATTTAGCCCTCATTTTCTAATTTCTTCTTCTACCCAAGTTCTTCAACAACCAAGCATTCATGATAACATGAAATAAGCGTAAAAAATAACCTTTCATCTCATGGGAATGAGCTTTGGAGCAGCTACCAACTTATGTAAAAACCCTAGCCTCAATGCCCAAGTATACCTTGAAATCTACCAACCCTAGGAAGCCTTCTAACACATGAACACTTCGATTCTTGCTATTAGATCTTTGAAATCTCTTGGGTTGAGTGAAATATGTTGGGAAAAGGGTTTTGGAGCTTTGGAGAGCTTGGAAGAAATGCGGGAAATGAAAATAAAGTGAGGGTCGTCCATGCTTATAAAAAGAAAATTCTGACCCGACCCGATTATACGGCCAATTATACGGGCCGTATAATTTATACGGTCCGTATAATTAGACCGTATAATATTACCAGGTTGCAGCCTTCTTTGGAAGCAATATACGGACCATTATACGGGCCGTATAATTTATACCGTCCGTACAAATAACCGTACAACTGGGAATTTTTGAATTTCATTCTCGTCGACTCGTTTGACCTCCAATCCTCATGGAACCTTCTTGGCACTTATATAACACTTCATTAACCATACAATAGGCCCTATAGCAGCCCCTCAAGATGTTTCTAAATAAATATTAGCTCAATTATAGCGGAAACCTTCCGAACACGACTTACATTTCACTTCCTTCAACAAACTAAACTTTTCATATTCGTATGACTCGAAATCTTATAGTATGCACCTTAAGCTATCTAATACTTTCTTTAATCTCGTAAGGGTTTCATAATCACCTTATGCTCACGTTAGCCTACTCACAAGGCAACAAATCTGAAATTTTCGAGATGTAACATTCTTCCCCCCTTTGGAACATTCGTCCTCGAATGTTAGGTTCTTGGGAATTCTATAAAAATTTCACCAGAGTTTCCCCTATAATATGGCACTACCCTCCTGCAACAGCAACCCAAAATACACCGCCTCATAGGGCTACAGCAACAACATCAATAACCATGGCCACACACGATCAGGAAAACATCAAAGAATGCACTACATACCTGAGGATAATGACATCTCTGCCTGAGTTTTAAAAGATCATCCGGACCTTTCAAAATTGACGGATTCCCGAAAAAGGTCCGCTTACCAAAAAGTCAACTTTGAGTCAACTCTTTTTCACTTTAAGCCCAAATTTCCCACAAAGTCACCCAAATCATATCCAATGACCTCGGGAAGCGTGTCAACGGTCTTCTCGGGTAAAATGTGAGCTAAACAAGCTCGGGAAAGGGTCAAAAGCACCAAAAAGGCAATAACGACCAAATGGATCGTTACAGAAATGCTGAAGGAGATTTAGTTTGTGCTAAGAGTAGAAGGTTGCCTGATTGCACAAACATAGTTGCAGAAGTTGTGGCTATCAAGGAAGGACTGGAATATTGTGTTGTTAATCAGTTATTTCCTCTTGTTCTGGAAACAAATTCCCTCACCATGGAAAACATTCTGGAGGGGCTATGGGAAACTCCTTGGAGTGTGGCTATGGAAGTAAATGTTATCAACAACATGAGAAGGGATAAGAATGTGCAAATTGGCCATATGCTAAGGGAAGGAAATAGCCTGGTAGATTTTTCTCACTAACTTAGCTTTTAATTATGCAACAATCTTTCAATCCGATGATTTTCAGGAAGTTCCTTTAACTTGGAGAGAGACTATGAATTCAGACAAATCTTATATACCATATATAAGATCAATAACAATATAAAGAAGATGCTAACATGAAAATTTATCTAGAAGTAAAAGTAATCACAGTTACAGTACATAAATTAGCAAGTGTAGTTGTAGATGCTATAAAAGAACTACAACTAAATAAATTGATTAAGCCTGTCATTTTCTCCTAATGGTGATATCAACATCTCATTATGTTCATTCTGTTAGCATGGAACAAAGGGTGGAAATCTAGTTATAGTAATCTCAAAACTGCCGCTATATTTATACATTGATGACTGAAAAACAGGTTTAAAGATATACAAGTTGTCTACATTAGCCTGAAGCACATTCAGTTCATTTTGATTCCATGCACCTGGTGAGAGCTCTGAGGTGTTTATAAATGCCGTCAAATCAAGGCTACTAGACAGTTATACATCATTAGACTGATTTCTTTCCATGTTGCTTTATTTTTTAAAATCAGACTTGGTGTTTTCCAAATACTGGTTTCATTTGTTTCTGCTAGCCAGCTTTGGTTAGTTCTATAAGACTATCTTAGTTTTAATAAATTTCCACCGACTGTTTGGTGGACTTAAAAAAAAAACAAATAGAGAGACATATGTAGTGAGAGCAGAGTCAACACCAGAGTTTCGAAGGTCCCAACTAGTGCAGCAACAAAGAACATGTTCCTATCAGGATATATCATTCAGTTCTTGAGTTCTAATAGTTAGGTTATTAGTGTGGTTCCATTTATTTACTTTTCTTAGTGATTGTAATAGGTGTTTATTGAGTCGTAAGGACTTCTCGGATTGGGTGTAGTCATTGAAAAGAGAGTATAGAAAATACAGTTTGGAACTGTTGAAGAAGAGGGAGTTAGGACAGGAATTGTTTGGAACAATTCCATAGGTGTAAAAGTCATTGTAACATAAGTTGCTCGAGTTTAGTGGAAAGTTTGTGAAACTCCTACTGAGGTAGATCATGGTTTTACCTTCCTTCAGCATGGAGCTTTTCCACGCTGAATTTTGTATTGATTTTATTATTTTGCACTTTGCCATCTTGCGTAGTTTCTCAAAGAACATGTTCTTTGAGTGTTTAGGTCATAGCCCAGTTTATCATGAACCATTCGTATGATACACACCCCACTTTAGCATGACGTAAGCTTAAAACTTTTTGAAATTTTCTGGGGTGCTAAAAGCATTCCCTTAATGAAGAGAATATGATTCAAACATATTGGAGGTTCTACCTTAGATTGTGAACTTAAATTTTATAACGTATTAGAACTAATGATTTGATCTTCTGAGAATAAATTAAACTTTATACACCATATTATATGCTGTATCTATAAGTAAAGGCACATACAAACAAATCAATGATCTTTTTATTGCGAGTCTTTATTAAATAGAATAAATAATTATTTTATAGCAAATATTATATCTAAACGCATAATTAATAGTATGTATCCTAATTCCCAACGATCTCCCACTAAAATTTTTAGTCATGGAATTTATTATAATAAACACTACCGAATTACATGATTAATAGTATGGCCCAACATTCTTTCTAATACAAGAATGAGCAATCCTAAAACACCTAAAAGATCAATTATCTTTCATTACCTCTTTCTTTTTGTTATTCTACTTAAACAAAAATATATATAACACCGCGAACAAAATTTTATCCAACTTCAAACCAAAAACATGTAAACACGCATATCACTTTTTTAATGTATTAATGAACCAAACATTCATAAAAGAAAGTATATCAACATAATAATTTAGAAATGTTCATCCCAAACTATAATTGCGATATAATTTTATCTACAAATCAAAGACTCATAAGCGTTTTGTATGTAAAAAAAATGGAAAAGAGTCAAAACCTTTCACCAATTGGATGTCAATTGCTTTTAACATTAATTTTTGGATTAAGAATGTCACTCCTTCCACTTATTAGACTCAAACTTCTCTTAAAGTTTAATTTCGAGCTGAAATGCCCCCTTTTAACAAAATTATGAGATGACATATATTGGATTTTAACTAAATAGGGTTGCACTGATTCGTTGGTTCATGTGGCCCCAACCATAAATAACCCGACCAATCAAGGTTTACCGAAAATAACTAGAAACCATTTTTCAGTACCCAATTTATTTGATGTTGCACGTCTTTTGACTAAATGAATTTAAAAGACAACAATATCTTCTTCATTTGAAGCTCTGATTTTTTGTTCAATACTGATGCAAACATGCTCCAATGAATTCGAGATCTAGTTCAACTCAGATTCATCATCCTTTTGTAATGGTAGATTCTTAAAAATCTACTTTTTCATGATTCTTAGAAATTCAGCCCCAACAATTTTGAAACAGTAAATTTGAATGGGTTGAATGTAATATCCACGTGGATAAGTACTATCTATTTAAATAAAGCACACAAATTGTGCTCTAATAGGTATAAGGAAAGAAACTTTAACCCGAAAATTAATGTTATAGGCAATTGGAGTTTAAAAAATTGAAGAAGGATAAATTGAAACCATGGGCATTTTTTACCCAGATAGTGAGTTTAATAATCTTGAAGACCGGAATGTAAATTTGTTTAATATTCTTGAAGACCGGAATGTAAAATTTTAAGAATATCTGAATTATTGAAGAATTTCAAAAGCAGACAGGTTGATTTTCGGAAACTAACTTCTCTTGTTTCCAATCCACTCTAATTTTCTAAGCATCATATTTATGAACTACAACAAAATATTTTGTGCCTAGTTATGTTTAAAAAAAATCATACAATACTGAGTGTATACACTTTCTTTTATGAATATCTCAAACAAAGAAACAGGAAAATTTGTGTGTGCCGTATCATGACTTGAAGTTCCCATGAAACGTTTTGATATAAAAGCTACACCCTTCATTTGGAATATTGGAAATGGAAAAAGAAAAGAAATTGACGTAATAACTTTTTATGGCCTTTTGTTTTTTTGTCAGATAAAATTTTATCCATTGAAGAGAGAACTTCATTGGCATTGAGGGAAAATATTTTTAGCAAAAAGAAAATTTTTGTCCCATTTTCCTTTGCTTTCATTTGCCTTTGCGCGCTTTCCGAATTAGGAGAAAATGACAAAAATGGTATTATGTTATAGGATAGGTTCAAAACAGTTTTTTAAATATGTGTTGAACAGATTTGGTCCATTAAGTTTGTTAACAATTAACACTTCTAGTCTACGTCAAATACTTACCAACCTCTATCTGTTAAATTTGATCGGAACGTTGAAAAAGAAAAATTTAACCATAAATATCAAAAAAGTCCCACAAATCCTAAAATATGCAACAAAAAAAAAACTACACTAGATACTAAAAAGATATAAAAATAACTGAAACTACACGTAAAAATAAATCAAAAACAACATAGACAAAAAAAAGTGTACCTCTAAATATTATATAATTTCTGTCAAATCTAATAGACAGTTCAATAAATATTTGATAGACTTAAGGACCAAAACTGTTCAATGCATAGTTAAGAGATTATTGTGAACCTATCCTTAAATATAAAGGACCATTTTTGTCATTTTCTCTATTATTTAGTACCTTCATGAATCTAAGTTTTAATAGTTGAAATGTATTTCATGAGTATTGCAATAACATCAGGAGATACTTCGGAGCCTGCTTTCTTCAGTTGCCGAATCTTTTGCTCAGTTTCTATCTCAAGCCTCTTTTCGGTTGAGTCGGAACTTCCACTGGTCTGTATATATATCAAATAAATAATACGGGTCTATTCAAAATTATTCTATAGAATCAATAGGCATAATGCATAGATAGATACTTAAATTTGACTTTTATTGTCAGTTAAACATATCAACTTACAAGATAATCATCTACATACCCCAACTCGTCTACACTGTGTCAGTTGAATACTCCAACTTTACAAAATGATCATATAGGTACCTCCAAATTTTATGTGCCACGTCAGCGTCAGGTGTCCATGAGACACAGTGGGGACGAGTTTAGATGTCTAAATGTGCATTCTCAAAGTTAAAGTATTTCGTTGTCAATTGAGACCAAATATATATATATATATATATATATATATATATATATATATATATATATATATATATATATATATATTATGTCCCATCAATATATTTGTACAATGAGTTATCCTAAGTCTTTGAAGTATGGAGTAGTTAAATAGTAATAATTTGTAACAAGACATATAATTTTTACAACAAAATCACATTTTTTAACTTATCATTAAATCCCTTTTCAATAAATCATTTCCCAAGAACATCTCTAGCTAAGTATCTACGCGCACTTCCAGGTCTTGATTGGAAATTCATAGTGTTAATTGTCTCTTAACATCATAAATTATTCAATATGACCAAAAGTAATGGTCATATCGATTACTTTTGGAGATTTTTGTTGAGTTTCTTTGTTTCGCATCCATTATGATTTTGATAACCAATTTCAATCAAAAATCAGCTTATTTAATCAAAGAGAAAAGACAATTTAAAAGAGAAAAACCTCAGATAGTCTCTGTTTGTACTCAGCTTCCAGATGGGAACGATAATTTGTCACTTCCATCTCAGCTTCTTCTTTTGCTTGCCTCAACCTTGTCATTTTAACTTAAAAGGTACCAAAACACATAATTAAGACTAATCCTTACCAATTTCATGAAGAAGAAGCAGCTTTCCAAAATTACACTAAATATTTACCATTTCTAGCAGCATAAACAATTTGTTGGGCTTCCTGTTCAGCAGTGAGTAGCATCTGAATGCCTCCTTGTCCTCTCATTGAATCCATCGCAGCTTCTAAGCCTGAATACGAGGAAAAATAATATTTACGCTATCAGATCACTTAAAAAGTACTAATTACATGTAACTCTCTATGATAAACAATACTAACCTGATAAGTAATGTAAATAAATTTATATAGTTAATGTATTGTAATTATCTTTAGCGCGCAGCCAAATGTGTAACTTTTCCGAAAACATATATACTATTAGATCACTTAGAGGATAATTACATGTGCTAACTTTTTATGATAAATATCACTAATTGGTAACATAATAAAAATTGTCATTACCTTTCTATAACAGATAAAGTTACACGAGTGATGTAAATATTGTCTGTGTATATAACTTAAATAAACGATAGTGATTTTTATTAAAGGTGATAAAAGCTAGGTGAACAAGCACAATCATATACTATAAGGGAATTTTTATTGAGTTGATTTCTTAAATGATCGTTCAAGTTTTAATTTTTTATGATCAAAATCATTAAACTAATTTGTGTAACTATAAAATCAGTCAGTTTATGGATAGCTTCTTAATAAATTTGGAAAACATATGAAATTATCATTTTTACAAATTTATCAATTAATGTTCATCAAGAGATTTATTTATAATTAATTATCTACTAAGTGATCCGATTATGTAAATATCTTTTACACTACTTTAATTGAAGTTACGAAGTAGGAGTACCAATTTGTTTATTAAATATTTTCATATTTTTTACTTTTTAGGTCATATAAACAGATGAAATTCCATCAATTTTACTTAGCTAAATATTCCCATTTCTTTTCTTTGGGATTTAAAGGAATTCTAATATTTCTACTTACTAGTTTAGAGGATTCTCCAAAGCGGTCAATAGAGAGAAAAAGAACGGGACATCAGAATGCCTCCTTTTCCTCAATCATTTTTTGCAATAAATGTTTCCAATCGAAAATGTTAATCAGCTTACTGTATCTGTCTTTCATTCTAATTTTGATGATTAAAATGATTGGCGGACTTAGATTACGGAAAACCTTGAAATGTGTTAGACGCAACTTTTTAAACGCAAAAAAATCAATAAAAAAGAGGAAACTAAGGCCTCATTTGTTTGCACTTAATGGAGGTCTGAATCTTAATCATTCAGATTCAGCCCATTAAGTGCATTTGTTTTTAGGGTTTGAATTTTAATTATTCAGATTCAGCCCATTAAATGCATTTGTTTTGTTTCCTTATAAAACCTCTGAATGGATCTGGATAGATCTGAACAAATCAGATCTATAAGAGAGTCTTATTCTATTCAGACTCATTAAATTAATACGGTTATTCACCTTTCACGCCTCTGTCTTCTCGGCAAAAAAATCACGCCATTCTTCTTTTCTCAGCACAAATTTCCTCTTGAACTGATGAACTTTCATAATCACTACAAATATATTGTATACTTAGTATTTTTTGCATTCACAATATGTTTGGGTGTATTGATGTCTATCAACCTACTGCTTAGTATTGAGGTTTTCTGATAATATAGTATTATACCATTCTATAGTTCTGGTTGAGAAACTGAAACCCATAGGAAAAGATTAACGCACCAATCAAAGCAAGCAGGCCTTTTCTATGTGATTTTGGCATTTTGTGGTACTCTTTTTAATTGGGTTTGTACTATTAAAGCAGAGCAGGAATGTTTTATAGCAAGTTTGCAGAAAGTTTTGATCTTTTTAAGAAAAGAAATATCTTTGAACTGCAAAGTTTTGAAAATTTGTTGCGAATTTTATGAGTTTTGTGCTCAATTTTGAAGTTTTACAGAGTTGAATTAATCGTTGAAGTTCGTTTTTTTCATCTTAAGTAGAGAAGGATTCGTGTTTTTCTCATACGGGTAAGAATTCTTGAAATTTTGTCAACTTAGTTCTTGGTAACTATGAAAAATTTTCTACTACTTTTTAAAATTGAAAGTGAACAAGATTTTGTTTAGCTGCATGATTTTTTTTAATTTAAAAGATTAAGTTATGTTGAATTCAAAAAAAAAAAAAAATCATGTTACCTTGTTATAGTAGTTTTTGTATGGTATATAAATTTTAGTTTGCATTTCAGATAGTTTAAATTTTTTTATCAAATATAAATATTCAAAATATTATTTTCTATCAAAAAATATAAATTATTATGCTGCAATGAGATTTTTATACTGTAATATTTTATTGATATAGTGTAATTTCACATGCACATTCAGATATTGAAAACAAACAGTCTTAATGATTCTCGTGTTCGCATCTAGAGACTACATCTTAATATTGATTTGCATTCGTATCTAGACATCTAGATCTTAATGCACATCTTAATATTCGTATGTGTATTCGCATTCGTATGTCTTAATCTTAATGAAAACAAATGAGGCCTAAATATATATATATATATATATATATATATATATATATATATATATATATATATATATATATATATATATATATATAGAGAGAGAGAGAGAGAGAGAGAGAGAGAGAGAGAGAGAGAGGGTCAATCAAATCGAAAAGAGGAGGAAGAATAATGAAGAAATATACATGAAAGTTACGTAGAAAGATATTAAAGCTACGTCAATATGGCTGAACATATTAAAGCAATTAATTGTTTATATATGAACAAACTTGTCTGTTTCACGATTAAATTAAATATATGAAATATGTACCTGAAACTGTTTGTATTAGAGCAAGCTAGGACCTCTGGAAAGTTACCTTTCTGAGCAGGAAAGTTAGGATATGGATATGAAGGGGAATAACGACTGAATAACAAAACTTGGATGTGATTTTAATTAAGCAGTTATAGGGATCCTATTAATTATACTTTGTCCTGGTTAATAGGATGGTTGTTTCAACATATGAGAGAACACGGTCAAAAAGTCTTGTGAATTATCGGGTCTATAATGCTTTTATATGTCATTTTTGTAGATTATAGTTTAGTTCCCAAAGAGAAAGCAAAGTGGAAAAGAAGCCACGTACGCCTTATTTGTTGGTTTTTTAAATCTAACTAGAGGGTTGAAGCTCGTATTGTGCACGGGCCCAATATGTTAGGCATTTAATGTTTTTCTTTCAATTGTAACGGGAAAACAACAAACATAGAGCCCTGTGATTGTAATAAAAATGGATATTGATAACTATAATACACAAAGTTTTCTGTAAATGGGTATAATATGACTTGTTTTCTATTCTTTATAATGTGTGCAGAAAAACATAAAGGTGCCCTTCCAATAACAGTCCAAAACGGCAGCCTCCGTTGCTGCATTTTTTTCCAGCTTTTGCTTCTTGTTGTTACAGAGCTCTAACACAATGGCTCAAAACTGGTTGAAGTTAAGTTGCATTTTCTTGAAAGCTGGCATTACATACCCTGCTTCAATCAGTAGTGTTTGGGCCAGTTGATTTCCTTGAAAGAAGACTTCGTGGTTCAGCAGCAACACGTGGTTTAGATAGAAAGTAAAACCTGACAACGAATATTTTCGACTTTCCGATAAAAAGTAGTGAATGATTCTATATCAATTCAATCCCGACAATCATCACAAAAGAAAACCTTGAAGATCTAGTGTAGTGGTCTGCAAGCTTCGCAATGCAATCCAAGCAGAGGTCAACTATCTTTTTCCCAAACTTTACACAGTTTCGATGGATCGAATTACTATTATTTCAACTCAACATAATCAAGTCCAAAAAAGAGTACTTTAAGGAGATAAAACAAAAGATGTATTCATTGGATTTAGAATAAGGTCAAGTTCGACCTATATTACGCGGGTACAAAGATGGTGTTATCTTCAATCACAAATATAAAAACATATTAATTGTCTATAAACATAAAAAAGGCAAGATATGAAACATCTCTAAGAAAATAAATTTATTTTCTCCGACGTGACTTAGGTTAGAGTTAACCACTTAAAAGTAACTTCAACTTACTTAGGATCACATATAATTGAAAAATGGAATTAAATTTAATCCCAAATTTCGAACTCAAACTTGTTATTTTGATAAGATCCATCATTTTCATCCTCAACACTCCAAAGCTGTTGGGCTGAGAACTAAGAAGCAACGTCAAGAGTAAACTTTAGGTTGGTTTTTCTAATGGAGAAAAACAGGCCTTCTTGTGGTGGGCGGATAGGTGTCAGTGACTCGGTTCCATTGATATTTTTCTAGAAATTTATACCATAATAATTTTTTTTAATTATCTTATTAAGTATTTAACTAAAATTAGATTTTGTTAACCATTCCAGTTATCTTGGTGAAAGTGAGAAATGGTGGAGCTGAGTTAGAGATATGCACAGGATGGAATGGGATTGCTGATATAAAGTCTAGAGGGATGTGTCGTTTGTTAAAAATGCAACTAATTTTTAGGGAATAAGGATTAGTAGCTTTAATACTTCTGTTCATTTTGGTGGTCTCAATTGTACAGTTAAACTGTAAAATCTCTCTACCAAGTGAACAAAGTTTCCAATTCCAAAGATATATTCAAACCAAGGAAGACAAAATCAGAACCAACATCTGAAGAATGTGAATACTAAATAAGCTATAAAAAATGAACTTACCAAAGATTTATAATTTTCTACGTTGTCTTGGAATTGTCTGATTTTCATGTGAAGATGGAACTGAAAATGCAGCATAAAATTGAAGGAGAATTCAGAATACAAACCTTGAAAATCAAAATGATCTAAAAACTGAGAAAATGCATTTGCAAGAGTTCTTGTTGGACCTGAATGATGAATTCTTGATTGGCCTGAAATGGAAGGAGACAGAATTTAACAACTTAATTAGTAGTTTATATAGTTGGAGTGCTACATTTAGCAGTTTTTCGTTATATCATAATTCATATGCAAGCATTGCCCATAACTAAAGATCTTGCACATAACAAAATAAGAATCACCAACCTAAGATTTTCCAAGCATAACAAATAAACAAAAGAGTCCTTAAAGTTGACCCAAAAAGCTAAGTGTTTTCCTTTCTCTGAAGATTTCGAGATCTGAAAGGAAGGAGGATATAGTTTATTAGCTGCAACAAACCTCTTTTTGATTAAGTAGTTGCAACGAAATTCAAACTGCAGGAAACAATACAAAGATGATTCTTACTCCTTTTCTCTGCCCATTCAAGCTAGTCCTTCATTTCTCATACTATACCTACAAAATGACATCCACAGCAGAGACAATGACCAACCTACTTAAGTAGTAATTGCAACTTGAATAAACGACTTTTTTTCCGGGCCTGACGCAAATTTTCCTTCTCCAACAATACCCTTGGAAATTAATCACACATTAAGTTGTTTCCATTGTTATCACCATTAGAGATCCTACAAATTGGAAGGAAAGAATAGAGAAGATGACTTGAGTTATTAATGGATTATAATTGTGATATCTTACACGATTAAAGCTTGAACAGTTTTTTTACGCTCTCTTCTCTCTCCTACGTTCCCATGCAACCTTAATTAACAAACCCTACTTTACCTATAGCCACCTTGGCCGCTGGCCAGCCGTCACCGGCGGGTGGTCAGCCTCCACCAACAACCAACACTATACACTACCCGCCCCTCACTCACCCGCAATCCCACGATATTCAACCAACTCTCCCGTCCACTTCTTCTTCTCCAAACTATGCTCAAACACTTGTGCATGGAACAACTCCCACGTCCAACTCCTTTTGTGATCCAATACCAATGAAGGAGGTAACATATGTTGATGGTATCCCTATGGTGCGTTGGACAACATTTGAAGTATCTAGAATGGAGCAGATTGAATGTCACTCCCCGAACCATGGCCTGGGCGTAACACGACACTCGGTGCCTGACTGCATGTGACCGACCGAACCACATGGCTTGCTGAATCATCATGAGGCATAGATGAGCGAAAATATAACGTGAAGTGCATGATGAGCTTTTATAAAAACATAGTAAGTCATAATATTAAACATAAGTACTTGATTAAGTCATGAATGCGGGCAATATCATAAATGAGCCAAACCGGCTAACTAACTCTGGAAGTCTAACATGACACTTGTCTTGTCTATGAAACCTCTAACATGAGTCTGAAACATGTAACATACTTGCTGGGACAAGGCCCCCAGCATAACTTTAGATGCAAAACTAAATAAAGAAAGATAATGCCTAAACCCCGAATGAGATGGGGCTCACTAATAAGTTCGGTACGTGCATCCTAACGAGCGCAGGCGTCGTCCTCGTCAGAATCCGTACCGCATCGTGAAATGCAGTGCCCCCGGCAATAAAAGGGACGTCAGCACATTGAATGTACTCGGTATGTAAAGCAACCGAAAGAAATAACATGGGACATGGAATAACATGATAAGAACCGAAATCGAAAACCCGGACATGAACATGAGCATGAGCATGATACGGGTACATATATATATATATATATATATATAATATATATATATATATATATATATATATATATTCATAAACCGACAACATGATATCGCACGTGGATACGTGGAGTCCGGTACCTCGCCGGACGAGCAGCCCCCATACCTTGCTGGGGGTATAAGGTGGTAACATGCCCGATGGATCCATTCAATTGTCAAATTAAGGAAATCGTCCTAATCGGGCGGAGCGATCCTTGTCCTACGGTGGCTACGTAGTTTCGGTGCTATCCGAGCCTTCTGATAATTTGTGCAACTCCCAAAAACATGAACATGATATAATTGGCTAAGAAGCCCATGACTTTCGTGAATTAACTTGTACTTGTCTTGTAATCATGATTTCACGAAATAACATGTAAACATGGTTTCATGAAATAACTTGTAAACATGGTTTCATGAAATAACTTTTATTTAGCATGTATGTATCTTGAGGCATGGCATGAAGATAGTTATATAATACAATTGCATGAAAACTTGTAGACATGTAGGATATTCATGAAATAAGTATTTTTATTTAAAAACATGCATGCAAGAACCCATGGAATAGAAGATATGGGTTTTCATGGATTACGGACGGATTCTCAATAATCATAAAGAAATATTAAGAACTCAATGATGGAATTATAATAATTCCTACATAATATAATCATGGACATGGACCTAAGGTTATCATGAGCATGGTATAGAAACCCTAGTTTTGGTAGAGAATCATAATTTATGGATTATGAGGCGTGGGGAAGAACAATGATGTTCCCACACGTAGATAGTAACTCTACATACCGGTAATGCTCCAAACTTGAATTAAAGACTTTAACTTTGAAGAAGATTTCCAAAATCTTGAATCTTGAACCTTGAGATGGGTTTTCTTGAAAACCCTAGGTTAGAAATGATGATTCTTGTTTAGATTACAAGGATATATATTAGAATTGACTTGGAATGATTAGAATATGCTTACCTTAGTGTTCTTGATGATGGGAGAGAATAGAAGGTCGTTCTAGGGCTTGGGGGTATGAAGAATGAAGTGAAAAAGCCTTAAAACGAAGTTTTAAAATTCATTGTCGGACCCATTTTATACCCTATTTTACGGCCCATAAAAGTTTTACGGACCGTATATCCCACCGTAAATCAATCACAATGATTTGGGCTTTCTGGGCCAATTTTACGGCCTAAATCTACGGCCTGTATAATTTTCACGGCCCGTAGATTCCGCCGTAAATCGGCATAATACTGTTTTAGTAAAACGGGCATAACCTTTTTTACAGATGTCTGTTTGACCTTCATAATATACCGTTGGAAATTTATTTCAAAGATCTACAACTTTCAAGAAGGAAATTTTCCCAAATTCGTTACAGATTTTTCCGCATACTCAGTTTAATTGAGACATGGTGCAAACTCACTTGAAAACACGCTCCGTAGGGTAGCTTCCGACTTTCCTTTGCTCAAGGACTCTTCTCATGTCTTGATTGGGTTTCAAACACCATTTATACACTACTCAAATTGGGTTCATTATACCCCGTCTTATGAGTCAAATCTTAGCCCGAATGCACGAGGTGTTACAATATCTCCTCTTGGGATCATTCGTCCTCGAATGACGGGTCATGGTTAAGAATGTACGGGACATAACTTGAATATATAAACGTGAAGAAACATGACATGGAACATGGAAAACTGACATGACATAGTTTCATGAAAACATGAGTGCTAAAACATGAGACATGAATAGAGAATACATGAAATTGAACGTGAAACGTGAGGCATGAATACATAAGGGACATGACATGAATACTAAAGGTATTTACCTTGAAGTCTATCTGCTTTCTCTTCAAACAAGTGGGGATATCTGGATTTCATGTCTTCTTCGGCCTCCCCTGTAGCCTCTTCAACTTTCTGGCTCCTCCATAAGACCTTTACTGAGGCTACTTCTTTAGTTCTCAACTTGCAAACTTGACGATCAGGAATGGCTACGGGGATCTCCTCATAGGTGAGGCCATCCTTAACTGTTATAGTATCAGCAGGAACAACTAACGACGGGTCTCCTACATACTTCCTCAACATAGATACATGAAACACTGGGTGAACAGCAGCTAACTCTTATGGCAACTCAAGTTCATAAGCTACTAGACCGACCTTTCGTGAAATTCTGTAAGGTCCAATATATCTGGGACTAAGCTTCCTTTTCTTCCCAAATCTCATAACACCCTTCATAGGTGAGAATTTAAGGAATACCCAATCATTAACTTAAAATTCTAAGTCCCTTCGCCTCACATATGTGTAAGACTTCTGGCGACTCTGAGCCATTTTCAAACGCTCTTGAATCAACTTGACTTTCTCCATCGCCTGATAGACCAAATCTGGCCCTAACAACTCTGCTTCACCAACTTCGAACCAACCAATTGGTGACCTACACCTTCGCCCATACAGAGCTTCAAATGGTGCCATCCCAATACTAGCATGATAACTGTTATTATAAGAAAACTCAATGAGAGGCAAGTGATCATCCCAATTACCTTTGAAATCCAAGACGCATGCTCTCAACATATCCTCCAGAGTCTGAATAGTACGCTCTCGCCCGGCCATCCGTCCGCGGATGAAAAGTCGTGCCGAGGTTCACCTTGGTACCCAATCCTTTTCGAAAGGATTTTTAAGTTCGCCATGAACTGAGCACCACGATCTGAAATAATGGACACTGAGGTCCCATGAAATCTGACAATTTCATTAACATACAGCTTGGCATAATCTTCTGCTGAATCTATGGTCTTGACTGGTAAAAAGTGCGCCGACTTAGTAAGCCTATCAACGATCACCCAAATAGAGTCATGTCTCCTAGCTGAACAAGGTAGACCTGATACAAAGTCCATATTTATCATTTCCCATTTCCAGATAGGAATATCAATATTCTGAGCCAAGCCACCAGGCCTCTAGTGTTCGGCTTTCACTTGCTGACAATTCGGACACTTAGCTACAAAATCTCTACATTATTCTTCATATAATTCCACCAATAAATCTCCTTAAGATCATGGTACATCTTAGTGGAAACTGGGTGAATGGAATACCTGGAGTTGTGAGCTTCTGACATGATTCTCTCTCTGAGCCCATCTACATCTGGAACACATAATCTGCCTCGGTACCTCAAGGTACCATCATCTCCCCCTTGTTCAAAAGCCGTCATCTTATGCTTGTGAATCCCCTCTTTCAACTGCAACAAGTAGGGATCATTAAACTGTTTCTCTTTGACTTCAACCACTAATGAGGAAAGGGCTCTATTCTGAACAACCACGCCGCCATCCTCGGCGTCTAAAAGTCTAACTCCAAGACTATCCAAATGGTGAACTTCCTTGGTCATAACTCTCTTATCTGCATCAACGTGGGCTAAACTCCCCATGGAGCGCTGACTAAGAGCATCGGCTACAACATTCGCCCTCCCGGATGATGAGAATATCCACATCATAATCCTTAAGCAATTCGAGCCATCTCCTCTCCGCCTAAGATTCAGCTCTCCTTTGCTTGAAGATATACCGCAGATTTTATGATCCGTGAAAATATCAACATGCACTCCATACAAATAATGACGCCATATCTTAAGTGCAAAAACTCCACCGCCAACTCTAGGTCATGAGTCGGATAATTCTTTTCGTGAACCTTGAGCCGACGAGACGCATAAGCTACAACCTTACCATGCTCATTAAGACACATCCGAGACCAACTCCCGAAGCATCACAATAAACCACGAACCCTTCTTGCCTTTTCGGTAGCGTCAAAACTGGAGCGAGAAGTCAATCTCTTCTTCAACTCTTCAAAGCTTCGCTCACAAGCATCTGACCATTGAAACTTAACCTTCTTCTGGGTCAACTTAGTCAACGGAGCAGAAATAGAGGACAATCCTTCAACGAAACATCAATAATAGCCTGCCAGACCCAAGAAACTCCTTATACCAACTCCTTACCGCATCAATCTTCTGAGAATCAACTTTAACACCTTCTCCTGAGATCACATGGCCTAAGAATGCCACTGACTTAAGCCAAAACTCACACTTTGAGAATTTTGCAAAAAGTTCGCGATCTTTAAGAGTCTGCAACACTATTCGAGATGTTCGCATGATCCCTCATTACGAGAATACACCAAAATATCATCAATGAAGACAATGACGAATAAGTCGAGATAAGGCTTGAAGACCCTGTTCATAAGATCCATAAAAGCAGCTGGGGCATTTGTCAACCCAAATGACATAATAAGAAATTCAAAATGGCCATAACGAGTTTTGAAAGCGGTCTTCGGAATATCAACTTCCTTAACCTTTAACTGATGATAGCCTGATCTGAGGTCAATCTTGGAATAACATTGGGCGCCCTGAAGTGGGTCAAATAAGTCATCTATTCTAGGAAGAGGGTACCTGTTCTTAATGGTGACCTTGTTCAACTAACGGTAGTCTATACACATACGTAAGGAACCATCCTTCTTTCGGACAAATAAGACTGGCGCACCCCAAGGCGAAACACTAGGCCTAATAAACCCCTTGTCAAGAAGATTTTTCAACTTTGCTTTTAACTCTTTTAACTCTGCTTGAGCCATTCTGTATAGCGGAATAAATATCGGCTGAGTATCGGGAAGTAGATCAATTCCAAATTCAATCTCCCCGTTGGAGGGACTCGGAAGATTTTCGGAAAGACCTCGGAAATTCATTTACAATTGGGACGGATCGGAGAGTCGGGAGTCCGGACATTTGAATTCTTGACTCGAACTAGGTGGTAGATATAACCTTTGAAAATCATTTTTCTGGCTTTTAGGTAAGAAATAAATCTACCCCTAGGTACTACTGAATTACCCTCCCATTCTATGACTGGCTCATTAGGAAATTCGAATCTTACAACTTTAGTTCTACAACATACTGTGGCATAACATGAAGCTAACCAGTCCATACCCATGATCACATCAAAGTCTACCATCTCTAACTCTGCTAAGTCAGCTATGGTTCTACGGTGATGGACTAAAACTGGGCAACCCCTATAAATACGCCTAGCTATGACCGATCCCACGGGTGGACACCTCAAAGGGTTCATGCAACTTTTCCGGTTCAAACCAAACTTTCTTAGCAACAAAAGGGGTTACATAAGATAAGGTGGATCCTGGGTCAATAAGGGCATATACTTCAAAAGTGAAAACTGTGAGTATACCTGTGACAACATCTACTCTAGCCTCTATATCCTGACGACCTGTCAATGCATACAAACGGTTCTGACCACCGCCTGTATTGCCGAACCTTGCCGTTCCACGCCCCTGCTGGGCCTGATTGTGACGAGGAGCTGCTGAATTTATGGACTGCGCCACGTTACCTCCAGTACCCTGTCTGGCTGATGGACAGTCTTTCTGAAAATGGCCCTTCTGACCACATCTAAAGCAGGCATCAGTACCCACACGACACTCACCTGAGTGTCTCCTGTTACACTTGCTGTATATCGGATGAGTATAAGTCGACTGACCCACACAGCCTCGAGAGTAAGAACTTGATGACTCGAAATTTCGCTTCTTATCATTACGGAACTCGGGGGAGCGAGGCACTTGTCGGGACTCGAGCAGTCCCGCCGACTCGTTCTTAAAGAATTTCTAGTTCTCGTTCCCGCTGAACATTCCGATAGACTTGACCCTCTTGTTGAATTCCTTGTCTTTCTCTTTCTGCAAGGCTTCCTCCTCCTTTAGCCTTGTCTCATTACCTTGTACGAAAGCAACCATCTTAGAGATGGTCATTCCCCCATTCTGTGCAGCAATATTGGCCTCATTATACAAATGGGAATCAAGTCCTCCAACAAACCTCCTCACTCTTTCCCTCATATCCCGTACCATATGTGGAGCATGCTTAGCCAGAGTGACGAATTCCAAATAGTAGTCCCGAATCGACTCCGCTATTCGCTAAGCTCTCAAATTTCCCCTTAGCCTTCCGACTTCTATTGGCATGAAGTGGTCGTAAATGCGCTTGTAAATTCATCCCATATAGCATCAGGTGCATCCTCACCTCGGGATAATTCCCAAGATTCATACCAAGTGTTAGCAATGCCCTGTAGCTGATGAGCTCCAAAAGTAGCTGCTTCGGTTTCTGTAACTGTCATAATCCTGAAGATCTTTTGGAGAGCATCAATATAGTCCTGAGGGTCCTCATCTTTCTTTGTCCCCGTAAAGACTGGGGGATTCATCCTGAGAAAGTCCTTAGTCTTAGAAGACTCTCTATTACCTCCTGAACTTGACCCAGATTCCTGACGTTGGGCCTGAGCTGCTACCAGTTGTGTGAGCATATTGATAGCATTCCTAACATCCCCATCCGAATCACTGGAGGTGTAATCGTAGGAGTGGTTGGGCCGCCGTCCGAGTCGGAACGGTCTCTTCGCGAGTTGTTTCCGTAGTAGCCTCTTGGCCGGTGGCCGTAGCCTTCTCGGTGTATTTCTTTTTCGGTGCATTTTCTGAAAATACGTACACGCACGAATTAGAAAGGCATCCTAAAAGTACTGCTCTAACTGCATGATCTAGAATATGAAAGAAGTGAGACAATCCTAAATGTCTTGGTGGTCAACTATTTATATGTATGGGGCCCTCACACATATAAAAGCGACCCCACTGGACACGATTTCATAGACTCCCTAAAGACACTTGAACCTAGGCTCTGATACCAAGCTTTGTCACGCCCCGAACCATGGCCTGGGCGTAACACGGCACTCGGTGCCTGACTACATGTGACCGAGCGAACCACATGGCTTGCTGAATCATGATGAGGCATACATGAGCAAAAATATAACGTGAAGTGCATGATGAGCTTTTATAAAACATAGTAAGTCATAATATTAAACATAAGTACTTGATTAAGTCATGAATGCGGGCAATATCATAAATGACCCAAACCGGCTAACCAACTCTGGAAGTCTAACATGACACTTGTCTTGTCTATGAAATCTCTAACATGAGTCTGAAACATGTAACATACTTGCTGGGACAAGGCCCCCAGCATACCTTTAAATGCAAAACTAAATAAAGAAAGACAATGCCTAAACCCCGAATGAGATGGGGCTCACCAATAAGTGGTACGTGCAGATCCTAATGAGCAGAGGCGTCGTCCTGTAAATCCGTACCGCATCATGAAATGCAGCTCCCCGGCAATAAAAGGGGACGTCAAAGCACATTGAATGTATTGGTATGTAAAGCAACCGAAAGAAATAACATGGGACATGGAATAACATGATAAGAACCGAAATCGAAAACCCGGACACGAAATGAGCACGAGTACGGGCATATATATATATATATATATATATATATATATATATATATATATATATATATATATATATATATAACATAAGTAAAACATGATAAGTAGGGAGAGCATTTCATAAACCGACAACATGATATCACCACGTGGATACGTGGAGTCTGGTACCTCGCCGGACCAGCAGAGCCCCCATACCTTGCCAGGGTATAAGGTGGTAACGTGCCTGATGGATACATTCAGTGTCAAATTAAGGAAATCGTCCTAACTGGACGGAGCGATCCTAGTCCTACGGTGGCTACGTAGTTTCTGGCTATCTGAGCCTTCTCGATAATTCGCGCAACTCCCAAAAATATGAACATGATATAATTGGCTAAGAAGCCCATGATTTTCGTGAATTAACTTGTACTTGTCTTGTAATCATGATTTCATGAAATAACTTGTCAACATGGTTTCATGAAATAACCTGTAAACATGGTTTCATGAAATAACTTTTATTTAGCATGTATGTATCTTGAGTCATGGTATGAAGATAGTTATATAATACAATTGCATGAAAACTTGTAGACATGTAGGATATTCATGAAATAAGCATTTTTATTTAAAAACATGCATGCAAGAACCCATGGAATACAAGATATGGGTTTTCATTGATTACGGATGGATTCTCAATAATCATAAAGAAATATTAAGAACTCAATGATGGAATTATAATAATTCATACATAATATAATCATGGACATGGACCTAAGGTTATCATGAGCATGGTATAGAAACCCTAGTTTTAGTAGAGAATCATAATTTATGGATTATGAGGCGTGGGGAAGAACAATGATGTTCTCACACGTAGATAGTAACTCTACATATCTGGTAATGCTCCAAACTTGAATTAAAGACTTTAACTTTGAAGAAGATTTCCAAAATCTTGAATCTTGAACCTTGAGATGAGTTTTCTTGAAAACCCTAGGTTAGGAATGATGATTCTTATTTAGATTACAAGGATATATATTAGAATTGACTTGGAATGAGTAAAATAGGCTTGCCTTAGTGTTCTTGATGATGGGAGAGAATAGAAGGTCATTCTAGGGCTTGGGGGTGTGAAGAATGAAGTGAAAAAGCCTTAAAACGAAGTTTTAAAATTGCTGTCGGACCCATTTTACGCCCTATTTTACAGCCCATAAAAGTTTTACGGACCGTATATCCCACCGTAAATCAATCACAGTGATTTGGGCTTTCTGGGCCAATTTTACGGCCTAAATCTACGGCCCGTATAATTTTCACGGCCCGTAGATTCCGCCGTAAATCGGCAGAATACTATTTTAGTAAAATGGGCATAACATTTTGTACAGATGTCTGTTTGACCTCCATAATATACCGTCGGAAAGGTATTTCAAAGATCTACAACTTTCAAGAAGGAAATTTTCCCAAATTCCTTCGAGATGTTTCCATATACTCAGTTTAATTGAGACATGGTGCAAACTCACTTGAAAACACGCTCCGTAGGGTAGCTTCCGACTTTCCTTTGCTCAAGGTCTCTTCTCATGTCTTGATTGGGTTTCAAAACCATTTATACACTACTCAAATTGGGTTCATTATACCCCCGTCTTATGAGTCAAATCTTAGCCCGAATGCACGAGGTGTTACATTGAAAACCTACAACATGTCATTGTTGGTAAGTTTTCTTATGGATGGCCGGAGTTAGAAGAATTAAGAACTATTATTCCTCAACAGTGTGGTGTGAATGGAAAGTGTGATATTGATTTCGTGAGAGATAGAGACTTATTGATAAGATGTTCTCTAATGGAGGATTCCATTACTATGTCTTCAAAGAGTGCTTTTTGGCTGAAATCCAAGGATGGTTTTGTGTATCAAATGAGGCCCTTAATTTATGACTCTAATTTTAAGGTTGAGGAAGAAACGTCAATAGCCATGGCTTGGATTTCATTTCCAAACCTGCTTCCCACGTATTTTGTCAAAGAATCATTGTTTACTTTGGCATCTGTAGTTGGAAAACCCTTATTACTTGACATGGCCACTATAAACAAAACTAGACCTAGCCGCACAAGGGTTAAGGTTCAACTAGATTTGTTATCTAATCTTCCTAAGTTTGTTATGATGGAAATTGAAGATGAGAAGATGTTACACCTTGGAAAATTTCGCGTTATCAAGACTGTGGACGGCTTAGTATGAGATCAGGGGAGAGCAGAGTTACATAAGGATTATGGATGAAGATTATGTTATCTGAGCATAAGAACATATATATGACATTTGGAGAGTGTATGGAGTAAATCGGTTAACATGATCACTCGATGATAGCCCTCGAAACCATGAGTTAAGGTGGGGCCCACATGTCAGAATTTTATAAAGGATATATAATAAGTGATACAAGTAGTACATGGAAAGTTGAGCAAGTCCTAAGAAGGACCCATAAGCCAAATATGGACATAAGCCCTCCAAAAGGACGATTCAAGGAAACGTTTTCGGATGAGTTGACTTGGAGGGGCAAAAACGGCATTATAAGTTTGGCATTTGGAAAAAATACTAAGAATAAAAGTTGTAGATAATTGAAAGAGCTTTCCAACCATAGGTCATGGGCCCTCACACGATGTCGGAATCAAGAGTTATGGCCATTTTAAGAGCAAGACCCTAAGTTGCCAAATGGCTCCGCGGGCCCCACTTGAGAAAGTCGGTGAAACCGACCTAGGAGGGGTATAAATACCCCCATCAACCCCATTTTTTCAGCATAATAAAATTCCAAAGGGTCCTAGAAAATTCTCTACACCTCCCCAAGCATTATAGTCCGATAAATCAAGAATTTGACAAGATTACGCCAAACTAGTCCGTGAAAGGTGATTGTTCTTGCTTCTACTTAAGCTTGGTGTTGGAAAAGGTTGATGTGGCTGAGTTTTTTTCAAGTATAAGGTATTTTATTTATCCCATCTTTTATGTTGAGTTTATTTGAAGGTCTAGCAAGCCTTAAAAATGAAACTAGTTATGGAGAAAAGGTCATAGAGTGTTGTATTGTAGTTGTTGTGTTTATGGGCTGTTTTGAACGTATTGTGACCATGTGGATGGACTGATTTATGCATAAAAAAATGGTATCTAACATTGTTGGCGTGTTGATGAGATTATACTCCTTGATTGGGATGGAAGAAAGTGCATATTGTTGTTGTATGTTGAAAAACGTCGTGTGGGATGTTTATGAAATATGTTGGTATGAATAATAGTGTTGTTGATATTGGTATTATTGTTGTTTTTGATTGGTTGCTGAATTATAATTTTGGGCTAGGCATATAAACAGGGGAGATGCTGCCCGATTTTCGGCAGAATATAGAGTAGTTTGATTTGAAATTCGGAACAAGTGTGCAATAAAGAGTCTAACGTTAGTGTGAATCCTTTTAAGTGTAGGCTTACGAGATTGTACGAATAAGCGTAGCTAATAAGAGGTGGAACAGGTATGTAAAGCTTATCCTTTCTTTCTTTTGGCATGTCTTAGATGTAAGTAAGATATGTTATGATACGAGCCTTGGGGTAACTCCATTCTTAAGTTCCGAGCATGTCTACGATTCTTATTCACTTCTTGATATTCGCATTCTTAATGTAGTTGGGCTTTTGCCCTCGAGTCTTTGTATGATTGGATAGTACATGGTGCATAAAGAGATCCTGTTCCTAAAGGGTTCTATAATGAATATGTCCCTAACTTTCATAAATGGGCTCGGACTGCTTTGATACGTACGTAGAGGATTCTATAATGATTAATGTCCGTAACTTTCATGGGCGGGCTCGGATTGGCTTGATACATGTCTACGAACTCTAAGACTCTCTTTAACATGGTCCTAATGGCATTTAGAACGGATTTAACATGACTATCGTTTGATACTTGAGCGTTGATTTGTCTTCTTATCTATCGAGTCTTAAAAGATGATTTATGTGCATATGGTTTCTCACTACTCCGCTCGTGCGAGCTGTTATTACTTCTTTTACTGAGTCCCGGGCCAGGACACGAATTCGTGCACAACTCCACTGCATTATTCACCGAGTCCTTTACTAGAGGGACGGGACACGTTATATGTATATGTATATGATGATATGATGACATGATGATATGATGATGTGGGGATGGCGGCTAGGATGGCATATGATGATTCTATTCACCGAGTCCCTCACTAGAGGGCCGGGAGACATTATATGTATATGTATATGTATATGTTTATGATGATTTTATTTACCGAGTCCCTCACTAGAGGGCCGGGACACGTTATATATGCATATGTACAAGATGATTACTCACTTATGTTTCTAAGTCCCATAATGAGTTGGATATGATATTGACATGCATGATTCATGTTTCAAAGGTAAGCCTTGTGGTTTTCTGGTTACTGAGCTAACTTTCTATACTCCTTACTTTAGTACGATTCTGTTTACTGTATTCCATGCTTTACATGCTCAGTACATATTCATCTGACCCCCTTTCTTTGGGGGGCTACGTTTCATGCCACGCAGGTGTATACGAATGAGTCGAGGATATTAGTAGAAGATGTTCCAGCTGGATTGGCGAGCTCCATTTCTTCCGAGTCTTCGCCGAGTCAGAGTATCTATGTTATGGCATCTTGATTTATGTTAGAGACTTTGCAGACAGAGTCACGTATAGTACGTGTCGATCTTGTAAGCGGCTCAAATCGTACGATGTGTCATTATGCATTATGTTACAAGTTTCATATGTATACAAATTTTCCTTGATATGGGAAAGACGAAAGGCATGTTTTTTTTTAAAGCTTACGTTATGCACTCATGTCATGATTTAAGGGCCCAGTATGATTATGAGTATCACGAGAATCAGCGGGTTCGCTCGGCCTTAAGTAAGGGTCGGGTGCCCATCATGTCCTATCGAAAGTTGGGGTGTGACAGAAGACTAAGGAGATTAGGGTGGTAAAAGTGAGAATTCAGTATGATCATTTACCAAAGTATTGCACATAATGCATGTTGCAAGGCCATGAAAATTAGGACTGTCGTGTATTGCATCCTGAATTGGTGGCAGACACAAAAGAGGATGCAAAGGAAGGGGAGAAGGAGCATGAGAAGGAGGATGTGTCAAATGTGGCTACAACCTCTACACTAGGAAGAAGGAGGAGACATCATGGATGGAGATATCCTGTGCAGACATATGTGCCTAAGGTTCTATCAAGTGGGAAAGTGGTTACTTATCCTGGAATCAATGACAAAAGGAAAAAGATAAGTAAGGATGCTGCTGATGCTAGGAACAAGAGTGTTCTTGCACCTGAAAGTGGAGTTTCAAGACATAACAATTTTGATGTGCTAGAGAAAATCACAGAAGAAAAAGTCAACAATAATGTAGAGGATAAGGGTACAGATGACACTTATGTGTTAGTCAAGGAGGTAGAAAATGACAAGGAAGAAGCTACTCAACTATTTGATAAGAAAGGAATGGAGGAGCATGATCGGAGTTTGGAATCTTAAGTGGCAGTCAATGATGGAGAAGATAACATCAAAGATACAGAAAGAAAAATGGATCCAAAGGCTGAACAATCAGTTTAGGCAACAAAAGATGGGCATAAAAGTGTGGGAGAAAGGGTTGATGAGGGTGTCATTGCTGTGGAGGTAGATGATACTGACAAAGATTTAGAGGACAGAGGTGAAAGGTATCAGGACCTCATAAAAGAAAATGTATGTGAGAAATTTATAGGTTATGTTTTTTCTAAGAAGGAACATGCCTCAGAATTTATGATGGAACACATTCTGGCTGAAGAAAAGGTTCAAGATAGTGATGGTACACATATTTGCATGATTTAGACTCATGTGAGGAAGAAATGCATCGAGGGTGCTGACAGGTTTGCAAATGCCAGGGGGAGTTGGTGGTTGCAGATAGTCAAAAACATTAGATATTAAGTATTCCACCTTTGTCTCAGGCTCAAGTCCAGGAAGTTGATTTGTCTCCTGATAATAATATGAATGATGGAAATTTGAGCATCTCAATTAATGACAATGGCATTGGTTCATTTCCTCCTGAGAGGGAGGTGATGAAGGAGTTGGCAGTTATACAAGTGGAAAAGGACAATGTGCAGCAACTGGTCAACCAAAGAAAACAATCTCCTTTGAAGGAATTGCATGATGTGATCTCTCATAATATTAATATGGGAGCTGAGGTGGAACATGATGAGGGCAAAAACAAATTCAAAGAAAGTGAAAAAGAGGCTTCAATGGAGCAGGTTCTTAGTAATGTGGTAAAAGAAGCTGGCATCTCTCTAAGATCTAGACAAAAAGGCACCAAGAAGGGAAAGAAACAAGTAATTACAGATACTATTCCTATAAGAGCAGTACCAAAGAGAGGTTGTAAGCCTATTTTTAAATGATGATGAAAACACTCTTTTGGAATATCAGGTCCGTGAACACACACAAGCTTTTCACACGGTCCAAATCTTTGCACGGACATCATAAATTTTCCATTATAGCTTTAATGGAGCCTTTTCAACACTTTAGCATATTCAGAGATTTAGAAGGAGGCTAGGCATAAGATATGCCCACTACAACTACAATGGTAAAATATGGTTCTTTGTGAATGATAATGTGGATGTGGAGATCATACAGGATCTAGAACAACAAATAACTGTAAAGCTGTTGTTCCAAGAGTGGAATAAGTCACTGGAGGTAACAATGGTATATGCAAAGTGTGATCATCTGGAAAAAATCAGTTTATGGGATAGTCTGTATAGTTTGGCTGATCACATGGACTTGCCTTGGTTGGTAGGGGGTGACTTCAATGTCATTATGAATGAAGATGAGAAGATTGGTGGTTTGCCTATTTTTCCAGATGAATATGAAGATTTTGCATTTTGCATTAACTCATGTGAGCTGTTTGACATCAATTATATGGGAGTACGTTTTACTTGGTGGAATGGAAGGGCAGGTAGTGATTGCATTTTCAAGAGATTGGATAGAATGATTGCAAAATGTTTACTTGGTGGAATGAGAGGGCAGGTAGTGACTGCATTTTCAACAGATTGGATAGAATGATTGCAAACTCCAAACTACAGGATTGGTTTGCACATATGGAAGTAGAACATTTATTCAGAATTGGCTCTGACCATGCCCCTTTATTACTTACTTGTGGTGAAATCTCACATCACATAAGGAAGCCTTTCAGATTTCTGAAATTTTGGACAGAACATGAATCATTCTTAGAGGTGGTTAATCTAGCATGGAGCACAGATTTTGAAGGTGGTGAGTTTATCAACTTTAAGTTAAAGTTGAAGAATGTGAAAACTGCATTATCTGCATGGAGCAAGGCAACTTTTGGTGATATTTTCAAGCGGTTAACGATAAGGCAAAGAGTGGTGAGAATTAAAGAACAATTATTTGAAGAGGATCCTTCTCCTATGAACAGGATGGTGCTACAGCAAGAACAAGCATAATTGAAGAAGTATGTTCAGTATGAAGAAGAATTTTGGAGACAAAAGTCCCATATGACAAGTTTTGCTGAAGGAGACAGGAATACAAGGTATTTTCACAGTATTGTGAATGGCAGGAGAAAGAGATTGCAGATCAAAAGAATTCAAAATCAGCAAGGCATATGGATAGAAGGGGATTCACTTTTGGCAGAAGAAACTTGTAGATTTTATTAGCAGCAGTTCTCTCAAGAGGTTGATCCATTAACTTTGATTTGCTACAACATGTTCTTAGTATGGTTGATCAGGATACTAACAATCAACTGGTAAGCATGCCAAATTTGGAGGAGGTGAAGAAGGCTGTGTTTGAATTATCTGCAGATAGTCTTTGGTGGTCCAGATGGTATGATTGGTATATTTTATTAGGTGTGTTGGCACATTGTAGGTACTGACGTATACAATGTTGTGAAAGCTTTCTTTGATGGGCAAACTCTTCCTAAGTCAATAACACATACCAACTGGCACTATTACCAAAGAAGAATAACATTGAGACTTTTGCTGATATGAGACCAATCAGCCTCAGTAACTTCATCAACAAGGTTATTTCTAGAGTGGTTCAGGACAAGTTGGAAGGCCTTTTACCTTCTCTGATATCTCCTAACCAGTCTAGCTTTGTTAAGGGTAGATGTATCATTGAAAATGTCCTTCTAACTCAAGAAGTTGTGACTGAGATTAGACTAAGGGGAAAACCAGCTAATGTAGTGCTTAAGCTTGACATGGCCAAAGCATATGATAGAGTATCATGGAGTTACTTGATCAGAGTTTTAAGGAAGATGGGATTTGCAAAAGTGTTCATAGATATGGTTTGGAGGTTGATATCAAATAACTGGTATTCCATACTCCTTAATGGCCAAGCTTCTGGTTTTTTCCACTCCACCAGGGGTGTAAAACAAGGAGATCCACTCTCTCCTGTTATGTTCATCTTATCTGCTGAAGTTTTATCTATAGCTTTGAACTCTTTATTTGAGAACAATGATTTTAGAAGCTATGGAATGCCCAAATGGAGTGCAAGTATGAATCATCTGGCATATGCAGATGACACAATACTTTTTCATCTACTGATTCTAGGTCTTTGGAGCTTATTATGGAGGTATTACATGACTATGAGCAGGTATCAGGCCAGCTTATCAACAAAGGCAAGAGTTCCTTATATGTATACAGTAAATTGTCTAATGTGTTGATACAACAAGTGGAGAACATTACTGTTTCTTCAAGAGGCACTTTTCCTTTTACATATTTGGGTTGTCTTGTCACACATTCAAGGAAGAGGAAAGCTGATTACAATGATCTGACCAAGAAAGTCAAGAATAGGCTGCAGACTTGGAAAGGAAGATTTGTATCATTTGGAGGAAAAGCTGTTTTGATCGCTAATGTTCTAATGAGCATGCCAATACATCTGTTGTCAGCTATCAAACCTCCAAAATGTGTTATCAATGATCTGCACAAAATATTTGCAAGGTTCTTCTGGAATAATAGTGAGGAAGGCAGAAGAAGACATTGGTCATCATGGTTGAACTTGTGTATGCCAAAAGAGGAAGGAAGAGTGGGCTTTAGATCATTATTTGATGTATCTAAAGCCTTATGTGCAAAACTTTGATGGAAATTCGGACAACAAATACTCTATGGGCAAATTACATGTGGATCAAATACTATAAAAGGCACACTCCTCGGAATGTGCAGTGGAAGGGAGGTTCTCAAGTATAGAAGGCAATGATAGAGGCTAGAGATAATATAGAACATGAAATATGGTGGGAACCAAGGAGTGAAACTGCAAATGTATGGTTTGACAACTGGACAAAGCGAGGGGCTCTATATCACATTATTTCTGATGATTTTGTGATAGATGAGGGTGTTCAAGATGTAAAAAAACTTATGCTGCAGGATGGTTAGAACATAGGAAGACTGCAACAATTATTCCCCATGGATATGGTGGATCATATATTAGAGGAATTGCACTTTCATTAACCAAAAGAAGAGTGGGATATGCCAAGATGGATGATGACAGCTCCAGGAAAATTCACAGTAGGTACTGCATGGGAACTTCTGAGGAGAAAAGCAGTCAAGTCAGATGTCTTTAAGAACATGTGGATGTCAGGTGTACCTTTTAAGATATCCTTCTTCTCGGTTGTGGAAGTTTAAAATACCTATTGGAGAGGTAGTAAGAAGGATTGGGATGGATCGAAGCAAGATGTTATTCTTTGTGATCATAGGCAATATGTTGTGGATCACTTGTTTGTTACGGGAAATGTTGCTACAAAAGTTTGGACATATGTTAAAGCTGTTGTAGGCATCACAACACTGAGTTTCAACAAGTCAAGGTGTTCTTCGGAGTGCGGTGGAATGCGATTGCCCCTCAAAGTTCGTAGCTATATTTAAAGCTATTCCAATAGTTACCATGTGGCAGATATGGAGGTGGAGGAATACAGTTCTACATGGAGGGAAGATGTCCATCAACAAAGTGATTTATGAGATCAACATGATCATATATCAAATGTGTAGACTGAGGTTTCCATGGCAGCATAGCTTACCAAGATGCATACCTCAAATCCTACAAGTTTTTGAAGCATACATGCCAAGAATTGTGAGCAAGATAGTGAAATGGGAGTTTCCTATGCCAGGGTGGTTGAAATTTAATTCTGATGAAGCTGTCTGGGGAATCCCCGGACCAAGCTCGTGGCCTTTTGTGTTAGAAATGCAGCGAGTGATTTCAATTTGCAGCAGCAAGAAGAATATCAGATGGCTCAAATTTGGTGGCTGAAGCAATGGCACTACATGAGGGTCTTAAGTATTGTGTTACACACAGTTTGTTACCAGTGGTGATGGAAACAGATTCTATGACTATGAAGATGATCTTAACTGGACAGTGGGAGGCTCCATGGAGTATATCAATGATCATAAATGATATTTCAAGACTGAGGAGGGATAAGGAAGTGAGGGTGGAGCATGTTCTGAGAGAAGGAAATGGCCTGGCTGATTTTTTAACTAACTATGCTTTTGATTTTGCAGGTGATCACCATTTTCATAGTTTCACTTCACTTCCTGTGAAAGCAAGGCAAATTCTCAACACAGAGAAGTCACATATACCATACATGAGAATCAGGAAAGCTAAGGACCATCACATCTGTGGAGATTAACAGCAACTTTGGAGATCAGTAGCAACAACAAGGCTACATTTCAACATGCCATGAGTAACAACATGTACTTGTATGAAAGTGTCTTTGGCAGGATTACAAGAGTGGCATTAGCATGATGCTCATTCTTTTGTAATTGCTAATGCTCATTCTTTTGTAATACTTCTAAAGATCTGTTCATTCAGGAAACTAGAGACAATGGCAAACAAAATGCAACATAAAGCCAACGAGATAGCAACTGCATCTGAAGAAAAATGGAAGAATTCTACTCCATCCTGGAAGCCTGAATATGCATTCAGTTTGACTTTGAACCATAGCACCCGGTGAGAGCTTGTAGGTGTTTGAGATGGTGTCAAGTCAAGGCCAGAGGATCTGCAGTAGACAAACTTCTATATAGTCTTTGGATGTAGTTTACATTTCATTTCTATTTTTTAGGATCTTTGTTTATTTATTTTTCTTTTTTCCTTTCTTGTACAGAAAACCTTCTATTTTAATAAAACACTGCCAAACTTGGTTTGGTGGTTTTCATTCAAAATAAAAAAAAATAAAAAAAATGGAAGGAAAACATAACATTTATTTTAGCTAAAAATCTAGAAAATTATTTAGTTGTTTTTGGGCATATCATCCAGCAGCTTGGCTACAACAAATTTCTTCCATTTTCATTAGATTATTCTTGCAGATTGCAATTCAGTGTTATTGCAGTTTGTGAACCACAGCTAAAAAATTCCATGAAGCGTTTGAACAAATAACCGCACTAAACTAAAAATAAAAATAAAGCACACATGCAGACATAATTTCAGGTGTATACTGAAGAATTTAAATCATTAAATGAAATTTGATTCAGAGCAAGGCCAAATGCAGCTGGAGCAAAAACAGGATCATATAGCTAGAGGATAATGAGAGAAAGAGAAAATTGCTTTACACCTGGAAATATATGAACAAGAAGAACAAATTTTTCCATGTTGAAGACATACGGTGTAGTTACGATAACAACCCCCAATTCTCTTTGGAAAAATAGTCTACATGAACTGATGGAGAGCTGCTGATGACACGTGTTGCTACTTTTAGACTTGTAAGGGATACGATTCAATTTTACAAAGTATACAGGATGCAAGAGGTACAATTTAAAATTAATTGAAATTCCCAAAATGCCCTTGTTCGTCCTATCAACTGCCATTTCTGTATAGAAAATAGAAATATTCAATTATTCAAATCTATATTATAAAGTGTTTTTTTTTTTTTTTTTTTTTTTTTTTTTTTTTTTGTAACAAGGATCGAAATAATCTGAATGATTGAGATATATAACAAAGTATCGAGGTCTTATGCCTCATTTGCTTTTATTAAGATTAATAAGACGTTAGAATCAGAATACACATCTAAATATTAAGATGCATATTAAAATTGGGGAAAAGGGTCAAAAATACCTCTCTACTTTGGAAAAAGGGCTAAAAATATCCTCCGAACTTATTTTAGGTCAAAAATACCCCTCCCATTCTTAAAGTTTTCAAATATACCCCTGTCTTGATGAAAATTATCCCCCAAAATAATCCAAAATAATTTTTTAAATCCGCTCCATCATTTAAACCTGACCTAACTAAATAATAACCCATAAGACTCCCTTATTCCCCCAATACGTAGGTTTGAAGCTTGAGGGAATTGGGGGAATAAGGGGATCTTATGCGTTATTATTTAGTTGGGTCAGGTTTAAATGATGGGGCGGTTTTAAAAAATGATTTCGGATTATTTGGGGGGATAATTTCCCTAAGGACAGGGGTATATTTGAAAACTTTAAGGATGAGAGGGGTATTTTTGACCCAAAACAAGTTCGGAAGATATTTTTAGCCCTTTTTCCAAAGTAGAGGGGGTATTTTTGACCCTTTTCCCTTAAAATTAATCCATTTGAATCAAAATACAAATGTGAATCTTAATTAGTTGTATTAAGATCCGTATACTAAATAATTAAGATAATTTGTTTCTCAATGTACAAAGTTTGTTTTTATTGAAAATAACTCCCTCCGTCCTAATTGATGTGATATAGTTGACTTGATACGGAGTTTAAGAAAAAAAATAAGACTTTTGAAACTTGTGGTCCAAAACAAGTCATGGATATTTCTGTAGCTGTAAATTTTCTCATTAAGGGTAAAAGGAAAAGTTTTAAATTAAATTATTTCTAGATATAGAAATGTATCATTCTTTTTGGACAAACTAAAAAAGAAAATGCATCACATAAATTGAGTATATGCTGAAGAATCTTGATTCAAAGCACTATATGAGTTGCTTGCACTAATTAGATATCATCTCCTTAAGACAAATAGCTTGTAACTTTTTTTCCAAAATCATCTATTGTAGATTTCTGCAAGTCAGCATCTTTCTCAATCTACAACTCAGAAATGATTTAAGAATAAGTTGCAGCACTATATAGCCTTTTCATACTCCTTTCTCAAAGTGATTATACGGGTGACAGTAAAAAAGACTAAACTAAGAACAGGATAGTCCAATTCCAAAAGAGATTTTTTATCATAAAGAATCATAATAGATATATGAAGACTAATAGTATCAACAATGCCCCAATCTAAAATATTTCGGGTTGATTATACGAGTCCTCTACATCCATTCTCCTCTATTCATCCCATTTCATTTCAATATTAATGATTCATCTTGTAAAAAATTAACTTCCGAACCATTTTTGGAAAGTCATGAAACAATTGCGATATTCTTTTATTGGAAGCTAGAAGCAAATACTAACTCATGAACTTGCATTATAAGAATTGAAAAAAGTTCCCAAGTATAGGAAAAATGTTTTTCATTAAAAAGAAAAGGAGCTTGTGAGACGTCATATATAAGTCTTTACCTTGGGGTGTTTAAAGTAGTTTATGCTGAAGTCATATGTAAGTCTTTACCTTGATGAATTTTACTTTTTTCCTGCATAAGGCTCTCTCAATTTAGATTAAATTTCTACATCTAATTTCTTACTTAAATAACGATAATCCACACAAAAAGTTGCAGAAATATCTTAAAGACCAGAAACTTCTGAAAATGAATTCATGCTCAATATCAAAACCAAAATAAGTATTTTTTTCCTATGATCACCAAGAACAAATTGATTACTTACGAGTATTCAATTTACTATTGCGTTGTTTCCAGTTAAGTCGGAACGAGTAAGCATATCGTTCTCAAAATCACTAAAATTGAAGGGGTAGAAAATCTAGATTGTTTGTTAATGATACAATTTTTGACAGTTGTTCTTTTGATTTGTTACTAATACACTAAGGGTACACAATTGACAGTCAATAGCAACACAAACAGAGCTAATTTCCTGAGAAGAAAAGAAAATGAACTACGAAGAATTGAACCTAAATATGTCATTCCTCTGTCCCAAAAAGATTGTCCTTTTTTTTTTTCCTTTTTATCATTCCCTAAAAAGATTGTTCCTTTCTATATTTAGAAATAATGTAAGCTTTATGAGATGATTTATAACACAAATATCTAAAGCTTTATTTTGGACCACACATTTCAAAAGCTTTTCTTTATTTCTAAACTTTATTGAAATCAAAAAGGATAATCTTTTTTTGGGACGGCATATATTTTAAGAATACTTGATTTGGAATCTTTCTGTTGATGTTAAAAATTCAGTGAACTTACAACTGACCGCCATAATTGATTGATTAGATACTTGTTGGACACAACTTTATTTCCCCTGGAGGCACAATGAAAAGAAAAATTGATATGAAGTAAAACAAGAAATAAATAAAAAACAATAAAGAACATATAAATGCCTCCACAACGAGAAAGTTAGGCAACCCTTCCAGACCAAATATGAAAGAGTGAAGAACTCATCACACCCAACATTCGACAAGATCAAAGTCAAAAGACTGTGTGCTAATTTTCTGCTTCTTTCCATGTATATACACTTGATTTCCTATTTTATCCAAAATGCTAATTGATGATAACAATCTTCAAAATGAAACTGAGGTAAAATACAAAAATGGTAGGTAATTTGTAAGCTACTCCCTCTATTTCAATTTGTTTGTCTGTAACGACCCGTTTGGTCGCTTCGAAGAATTTACTCCTTTTTGTCCAAACGACCTTTCCCCTGGCTTAATTTTGACGTATTTGACTTGCGGGGATAGGTTGCACAATTATCGAAACAATGAGGTTACTTTGGTGATGAAAATCCTAGTTTTGAATTCATAAGTTTTGGTGTTATGAAGCTTTGATCAATAGTTGACTGGGGAAATGATTCTTCCCGATCGGAGAATAGGGGAGTCCGCTGGTAGGAATTCCTTAGTGTGTATTACCATTTTTTCACAGAGGGGTATGGATTAAAGACCACTTCTCTGTCGAGGTATGGATTAGGTAAACACATCCGAAATTGAATTTCGATAATTCTCTTAGGTTGTAACGTGATTTTTAATCGTGTAGTTTTACGGGTCCCGACACATATGGGTGAGATTTGGATCGTTAGTTGAAAACTAGTTAAGTTAAGGTTTAGGGTTGACCTTGGTCATCATCGGGTCTAGATGACCTCTTTTGGGTCTTGGATGCGTTTCAGATGTCAAAAGAACACTAGAAATTTTTGGTGTTCAATTGCTGGTTTTCTTCTTCGAGTTCGCCAGGGAGGGACCGCGATTGGGAGGCTTGATCAGGGTAGTCAATGTGATCGTGTGACCTCTATCGCGTTCGCGAAGGCGAAGAGGGATTTTTTGAATTTGAGATGTTTGGGCAGGGTCAGGGTCGCTATCGCGAGGCATGGCTCTCGTTCATGTAAAAGGGTCAGGCAAAACAGTGATTTAATGGCCCAACTTCGATTTTAGACTCCATTTCACATAACTCTTGTTCTAAAGCTCTTTTTTGGGTGATATCAAGTACCTTCTTCAAGATTTAGCCTGGATAAGATTTTAACTTTTATTTAAGTAATTCCCCATGAATCCATCCTTTATTATTCAATTCTCCCCATGATTTTAGAGTGTAGGATAAAGGGTTTCCATAACTTTGGGTTTAGGAGAAGTGATGAAATTAAAGGTTCAAATGTGATTAGATTTTCATGATTTTTAGGATTCCTACTATATAGACTATGGGTAAGACGAATTTAAGTTAAAATAATTGTTTTGCCCTTGGGGCTCGGGTCCGGTTATTTTGGGTCCATTTTTGGGTTTCGAGTAAAAGTATAGCAATATGGGTGTCTATAGACCCGTGTATTAATGTAGAGCTCGTATTTAATAGACTTTGATCGTTCAGAGGCAGTTCGGAAGGGAAAGATTCAGGTTTGAGTATTCGTGGCTCCAACTCAGCTTTCGAGGTAGGTTACGGTTTACTCTTTAAGACTCTGGTTGGAGGATGTATATAGTTGATAAATACTGAAGAGGTATTGGGTGTGAAAGGGGATCCTTCCTTAGTGATTGTGATGAGCACTTGGGTGGGTACCGTGTATTTGTGTCACGACCCAAACCGATGAGTCGTGACGAGTGTCTGACCTCTAGCGACCAAATACCCTTGTACTTATATCTGAACCTTACTGAACATCAAGGGCCCAGAAGTATCTTAAACTGAACTCATATTACCTCATAAAAAGGGTGATATTAAGAACTCTAAAAAATCTGTATATATATACATACATGCTGAAAAAACAGTGCAAGCCAACTAGGCCGCTACATATACTGTACTCAAAAGAATAGGGGCCGAAAAGGCTACATCATCTGACAAATACATACAACTGTCTATAGATTTTTACTGAAGTATAACACTGTAGAGAGGATGGGAAAGGGCCCCGTCATATCCATATGCATATACATCTCAAAGAATGGCATACCAAAATATATTGCAGCTCGGATCAAATGGAGCGCCGACCAATGCCTTTGGATATAGAGTCCTACCGAATTGGACCGCCCGTCTGCACTCCGAACCTGCGAGCATGAACGCAGCCCCCTTGAACAATAGGGGAGTCAGTACGGATAATGTACTGACTATATAAAGCATAAGAGTAGCATAAGCATAAGAATCATGAACTGAATCTGGAACTCAAATACCACTGAATGTCCATATAGATTTGTATGAACCAGTATCTGTAAGCATGTGCATAAATCTGTATAACTGACAATGCCTCTGTGGGCGCATAATATACATGCTCTCAATGATAATCGTACTTATGCCAATCAATATGGGTCATGCGTATATATGCATATATAACGCCTGTCAAGCCTCTATGGGCATCCCATCATAGCATATCGGCCTCTCGGCGGCCATCGCCATCATATACATTGCTGCGGTACATGCAACCCAATCCATATATCATTATTATGGTGCACCAGCTGATCAGGTGGTAATGCGTATATAACGCCTTTTCATTTCCCATACCCTATATACATATAATACTTGCGTATATAACGCCTTCTGGTCACGAATTAATATGCATATATGAATGAATGTAATGCGTGAATAAACTGTATACATGAAACTAGACCCATGAACAGAAGGAACAATCACAACACGGAACATGAATACTAAAGACTGCGGTACTTCTAGCACTGCTAAGAGTAGGGTAATATGGAAGCTCGTTTACTCACTTGTTGGCTCATTTCATAAGATCATGCCAAAATGAAGAAGGGAAAAGCCTTAACATACCTTAATGACTCTTTAATCACTTAACGTTCTCCTTCCAAATCGCAAAGTCTACATTCAATAGGGATTACACTAAAGTTAGGTCTAGAAGAAACACTAGCATAGTTAACGGATTAACGAAATTTGGGCAGCATTTCCCCTATATCATCAACTTCCACCAAATGACGAAACAACTCCCAAACAACAATAATAACATCCATAATATCACAATCAAGAAGTCATACTCAATTAAATTCCAAGTCTATCCAAAATCCCTTTTTTTTAAGTTCACTCTAAGTCATCTTCTTCATTACACCATCCATGGCTTCTCCACTTTCATTATTTTCCTTTCTAAGGGGTACTAAAACTTTATATCAACTCAAATATAAGAATACGATGAAGAACATACCATATAATCAAAGGACTTCACTCAACTTTCCTCCAAGCTCACATTCAACACCATTTTGAAAAGGAGCAAGAAACTTCACCTTCTATGGATTACCTTAAGCTCTTTGATGTTGATCTTCTCTCTTGGTGAGATGGAAAGGTGGGAAGGGTTTTAGAACCTTCAAAATCTCTTAAGAGGATTTTAATAAGGTAAGGGAATAAGTGAGAGAAGGTGGAAATGAATTTGGGGCCGTTTGGGTTTTAAAAAGGTGGTCAAATTACACCCCGACCAACTTTGCGAAGAGTATGCGGCTCAGCACACTGAGTGTGCGGCCGCACACTCCTCCCTCATCTTGGGTAGAAAGGCCAGCTATTCTAGCAAGTTGTCACCCTGTGTGAGGGTCAGCAAATTGAGTGTGCGATCGCACACTGCCCACTTTCTCCCGATTTCGCGAAAATGCGATCCTTTCAATTCGTTTGATCTCCAATCCTTATGGAACCTTCTTGGCATTTGTCTAGAACTTCATTAACCATCTAAGGGGACTCATATCTCTTCCTCAAGGTGATGCTAGACCAAGCATGGCTCAAATGATACCAAACTTCCAAAACATGGTTCAACCTTAAGCTCCTCCGACGAACTTGCTTCCTTTTACCTCAAATGTCTTTGGAATCTTAATTAGAATCCTCAATCACCCCCTTTTAACTTATAAGGGCTTCATATCCACTTTAGGATTACATGGGCACGTTCATAATACGAGCGACATGAAACTCCAAGGTGTTACCAGAATGCAGCAAGGTAGTATCAGTACAAACACTATGTACTGGTAAGCATCATAGGCCGACTAAGATAAGTATCATGCATATCTTATGAAATCACTAAAATAAACAAGCCAATCAATCATACACAAATATCAATACATCGCAACAAGTTAACCACAGACGAACACAACAAATCACCGAATTGCCAAGAATCACAAACACCTTAACTACAACGGAGATAAAAGTACACTATACCCCCACTCGCTGTACACACATGCTATCTGATGTCATAGCTTAGTGGTCATGACCTGCAGGGGACCCATGGTGTCCATGTACCACTCGTTCTAGAACACTCCTCAAACCTGAGCACAACCTCCGCTCCGGAACAAACCTCGGACGCGGGATATAACAATAAACCTCTCATTTTTTGAACTATCCTCGGACCACGAGCCCATAATCTAGGCCACATGTGTGCCTTGTCATACCTTCTCAATATCCATATTCACCTCATCTTTTCATGTCACGACACCCTCAAGAAGACTATATTAACTTCTTATCAAATACAACCACTGCAGATTGAATCCCACATGAATAATGGCATGAAGCTTACACAACATTCAATCACAACACATAAGAGCTCAACCATACAATATCATGTAATGAATACTAGACATGCTTTCTCCTAATGAAATCACAAACATACATTCAACTAACCAAAGTCTAACTCAAGTAAACCGTAACCTACATCAAAGCAGAGCTGGAACAATGCAAGTCACTCTGCTACAACCTTTCCTTTCCTCAAAGCCTCAGAATGCTTGAAGTCTAGAAATAGAAGGCTCAATGAGTCATAGTACTCAAATCACAAATTCCAACGCAAGAATACCCTTCCCTTACCCCATTCCAAGGGGTGGATGATTTTCTTGGTGATAAACAACCTATCCAGACCCTTTGTAATCATTAATCATCAATTTATAATAACATTCTATCAATATTCCCATTACAAGCAGATTTCCATGGCAAGACACTATTTTTATAGAACCCTAGATCTCCAATCACTTATTTTATGTCTCTAAATGTTCAATTTATGACAAATAGCAACTAACCAACGCATTTAGATAATAACTAAGTGAGAATAACCATAACCCATCAAGTTTAGAACGTTCATTAATATTCTAGGGTTTTTATTTCAATTTCACCATTAAAGACTCATGGGGATGATTACAATAATGAAAGGGAAAGGAATGATAGAATGAAAGCAATGGAACTTACCTCACAAGATTGTCGTGCCTTAACTTGAAAATTCTCTCTAAGTGTTTGTTGGAAAGTGTGTTGGGGTGTTATGAATGAGAAAATAAAACTAAGGCATTCAAAACTCGGCTACTGCCTCCCATCGACCGCTACGGCGGTCGCTACGCCGCTGCAACTGTCCCGCTATAGCGGTCCCCAACTTTTTCGCCTGACCGCTACGGGGGTCGGTTCACCGCCATAGCAGTCCACCTTCCGCCACAACGGCCACCAAAGAAATGGTTGTCCACTTGCAGTGGTTGGGCAGTGAGGTCGGTTTTTTGTCCAGTTTTTCCCCCTATCACCCCACATTTCATCCAAGGCCTCAAGACGCAATGCGAAATATGCACACATACAAAAAGACGCCCTATGAATTCACCCACGGCCTCGGAATTCCCAATGGAGTCCTAAATTTCTATAACGACTGAAAGGGTCGTTACACCATCCAAACATCATATACGAGACCTAACCATGCTTTCTCCTAGACATTCTACGCATACATAGGTTTCACTAATCAAACTCTAACTAAGGTAAGCCGTAACCCACTAAAAATGCCGAACGGGAGCCACATACTACTCCATCAGAGGCTCACCCCCCCCCCCTCCCCTCGGAGTGCTTCAGAACGATCGAACTCTAACAATGCCAATGCTAAGTAAGTATAAGACCACAACAAGCCAAATAATCAAAGAAAGTAACGGTTGGAGAATTACTTCAAAATACCCAAAATACCCCTCTCAACTCACGAGGGTAAAATTGAGAATTAAGGGCAAAATTAAAATACCCATAGTCTCATTAGTCATTATCCTAAATTTCATGGAGTTCTAATCACAATCGGTCCTTCAATTTCATCAATTAAGCTAAAACCCCCAAATTTGTAAGAATCCTAAATTCATGAGTTGATTCTAGAAGCGAAGAGAGATTCAAGCCTAGAATCTATTAATCCATAATTATAGATGATAAAATCAGCATTTAGAATAACCATAACCAATTAGATTAGAGGGTTTAATGATTAATAACTTAGGATCCATAACCCACCACCCTCAATGTCATACCCCAAATCTGGAGTGACCTGACTGGCACTCGATGCCAAACTAGGCCCGAGCGAACCACTCTAAATCTGAAACTCTGGGGAGTAACTCCCAACTTAAGTCGATAAGGCCAACTCCGTTAGGACGTACACCAACAAGCCGGCGAGGCCGAAATCTATATATTATATATATATATATATATATATATATATATATATATATATATATATATATACTGACTATATTGTCTGAACTGGGCACTCACACATCCAAAATACATATACTCAACTGAGCAAGCCAACAAGGCTGCTATGATCGTGCAAAGCCAACAGTATCCAAGCAGACATATACAAGCCGACAAGGCTATCACACAGACACACTATTTAGAGGACTCATCTACAAACCTCTAGGTAATGTGTGACTGTGGCATATAATCTGTAATAAAAAAGGAGAGACTCCAAGGACAGCGGCAACTCCGAACAAAAAGGGAGCTCATCACTCAGCGGATATCGGTTACGCCATCGGGAGGTCTAACAATCTATCGATCTGTACCTGCGGGCATGAATGCAGCGCTCCCGGCAAAAGGGACGACAGTACGAAAAAATGTACCGAGTATGTAAGGTAAACGATAACTAAAACTGAACTAAAAACAATACAATCTGAAGGCCAAAGGATGCCCTGAATATCTCATATGACCTGTCTTATATGAAATTCAATATAATAGTATTATATATCTCACTGACCAAGTGGCCAGGCAATTGTAAAATCTCACTGACCCATCGTCCAGGCATTCTGTCTCACTGACCCATCGGCCAGGCAATCTGTCTCACTGACCCGTAGGCCAGGCAATCTGTCTCACTGACCCATAGGCCAGGCATGTCTGTCTCACTGACCAAGTGGCCCGGCCAAAGAAAATATCACTGACCCGTAGGCCAGCCATATCTGTCTCACTGACCAAGTGGCCAGGCTAAAGAAAATATATGTATATCATGCATATGCTGAAAATATCGATATCGTGTAATATGCCCTTCTCGTCTCTCTATAAACTCAAGGACATAGGGAGGGGATATGGCCCCTCGGAAAGAATAACATAACACTCAGAAACTAGAATAATATGACAAGCTCTACTTTTATAATTCTCTAGTCATAAGGTTCATTAAGCTTTTACCATATATGGAATCATGCCAAAAAAAGAAGGAACAGCCTTAACATACCCAAAGCTTACTTCTCGACTTGCTAACCTACTTCGTGTCTTGTAATCTACATAAGATCATTCGTAGTCTCGTAATCTATATATAAAATCATTCATACTATTGTTAGACTTATCGTCATATGCTTGTCTTAAGCCTTCAAATTAATTCCTCTTAAAATATGTCAAAATTTGAGCAGCATCTCCTCTGTTTATATCCCTAGCCCAAAATTAAAATACCAACAACCAACAACAACAACAATGACACTAACATCAACAACATCATTCTCAATACCAATATGCTCCATAAAACATCCCACACGATGTTTACCCAATTTATCAATCTACTAATTTATTATACTACTATTTAACAGCTTTATTTTCGTAAATAAATCTAAATCAATATTAATAAGGAGGCATTCATACCTTGTTCTTACTAGAGCAGCAATATCTTCAATATTCACCCTGAATCCAAGCCAAGATCCACCGCAAAATGATACTATAGTCACCGCTATACGTCACCCAAGCCTCGATTAATACCCCTCCACTCAAAATCACTCTAATCCCTCAATTTTATGTCACTCACACCCCTATATATGTGCTGAGATTTTTGGGAAATAATTTTTATGAAAAAAGAGGGTTTTGGCCCTTATATAGTGTGTTCAAGTCGGTGGAAACCAACTTAAAATTTGCTCTGCGCGTTCGCGCAGCCTTGTGGCGCATTCCCGCAGAGTTGCTCTGTGCTCCTCGGCGTGTTCGCGCCACTTTCAGGCGCGTTCGCGCAAGGTTAATCCCTGCTCCGGCAGTCCATCTTAAAATGCTCATAACGTTTGATTCCGATGTCGGATCGACGCGCAATTTGTTGCATTGGAAACTAGACTTCTTGAACTTCAATTTAGGCTTTTGTTTCACTTCAAAACTCCTGATATACTAGAAGATATTCCTTTCTCAAGTTAGGCTAAAATTATCGTACGAAACCTTGCCCATCCTTTCTCTAAAGTTCCAACAAACCTAATTTCCTTAATTCCCTTATTCTCCAATCCTTCCATGACCTATTACATGAACTTAAACTCTCATAATCATAAGATAGGCGCACATAACCTCATATATCCTAGAAAATAACTCCAGTGTCTACGATTGAGCAATTAACACCTAACGAATCTCAACGTACAAAACTACGAGGTGTAACAATGGGTAATTTCGTAGCACTCTTCATTAGATGAACTAGAGTTGTCTAATGAGAAAAAACTTTGGGAATCTCAATAAATTGAAGGTTAGAGTCATATTTTTGAGATGAGACTGTATTCGTGGTAGTGGGTTATGTGTGAGTTTATTAACTAGATAGCTTGGGTAAGCATCCCAAAATATTAAAGATCTGGGAATAGTTGTGTAAGAGATTACGAGGTTTGAAAGTTGAAAGTTGAGGTGTTACAGTGGGAGATTCGATGGTTAAAGGGGTATTACATGAGGTCATAGGTTTTGTGTCGAAAGGTTCGGGGTTATATCGAACTTGAATGTCGAGTGAAAGTTGAGGAATGTGAAGTTACAATCATAAGGTATAGCTCTTCGGTATTAAGTTATTCTAGCTTTTAGGCTTAAGGGTGACGACACAGGGTGATCAGTCATGAGAAGGGATGTGGACGAGCTTACTGCAGAGGTATGAGAGGCGTACCATGTATATTGTGGGGTTTTTGAATAGTTTGATATTGGGAAAAAAGATTAGAATCGATCGCATCAGTTGTCTGGAACTACTATATTTGTATTATTATAAGGACTTATAGGTATTCTAGTAAATCACTTTCGTGGGGTCGATGGATTTTTAGCTTAGAATTGAGATAAGGCAGCATTATCGGGTGTCATTAAAGTTTTCCAGCGAGATTGATGGTATTTTGCTTATGGCACTATTCGGATAGTTCTAGTGGTCTACCTCGGTATTGGCGACGCATTGAGGTACAAATAGTTATGGGCAGGCTTTAGCGTGATCAGATGGTCTTCTACAGTTTGACTCGATAATGTAATCAGTAGGTATGCATTTGGTTAGTGATTGGAAGATTTGAAAGGTTTGAATGATGGGTGATGACTAAGTGGGTTCAACTTCGGGATACGAAACTAACAGACATAGGTCTAGTTCAATCGGCTGCGGGTAAGATCAGTGTTGATAGAAATACTTAGAATTTTCTCAGATAAAGAAGGATTCTTTCCTGCAAAAGGAAGCCATGATTGGGCTTGTGGCGTGTGTCAGTGTGTTTCTAAGGAGTCTTGGTGTTGTTGACAGCTTGAAAGGTGTGAATGAAGGATTAGCAAAATTAGAGTACTCTAGCAGTTCAGGTTTGGCAATGGAGTGCGACGATAGTCAGAATCGGGCAATTCGAGTGGAGACAGTCAGTATATTCGAGGATCAGCCGGGAAAAAATTTCGAGTATGAAAGAATGGAAAATTTGGGTATTTGAGCTAAGTTAAGGGTGGTTTTGATCCATAATGTGAACTAACGGCACGATTGGTGTACTTCTTGCCTGTGGAGGCTTTCTTGAAGTTATAATAGGGATTCCTTGGTCTCTTGTTCGTTATCGTACTCTTTCTTTTTCGTTTGAGGACGAATGATTGTTTGATTGGTATCAGATGTAATGAACCATTCGGTCGTATGCGTGTTTTGACCATTTTACCCAGTAGACCCAATTCCCGAGGTTGTCGAGCGATTCTAGCGAAAACTGGAAGAATTAGAACCTTAAAGTGAAAACATTTGACCAATAGTTGACTTTAGGGTAAAAGGACCTTTTTCGAAATTTCGTCGATTCCATGAGGTCCGGAGGGTCTTTATGACTTAGTTAAGTGGCTGGTTCGGTTCCCGAGGCTTTCAAGTGCATTTGGGGTACTTGGTTGGAATCTTGGTTTTTAGCCGTTTGGGGGTTGACCGAGTCAACGTTACCTCCGTTGGAAATTCCAAGGTCATGGATGGATTCGTAGCATGTTTTTACTTGTGTCTGCATATTTGGTTTGTATCCGGGAGGTCTCGGATGGTTGTCAGGGTTTCGGGTTGAGGCTGGGTGAAACCAGAATTTTCTGATTTTCTGGTGTTTCGCCCCGGCGGTGGCTATTCACCTCCGCTAACACGTCTCGACAGAGGCTACACGTCCATGCGGATCCGCCCCAGTGGGCATTGGTCACAGGAGCAGATGCCGACGTAATTAATGAAACTATGCCCCAGTGAATGGGAATCCGCTGAGGCGGGATCGCTGCAGCGGGTAGGGTCCTTCCCAGCGAATGGTGCTAAAAACGGGAATCATTATTTTATCCCTAGCTTCGAGTCATTAATTGCATTCACCAAAAAACTTAAGTCTAAGGAGCATTAGCGGCGATCTTGTGGCGGAATCACTTGGGGTAAGTTCTTAACCCTTAATCATGCATTTATCTTTCCTTTACTAGTATCCATGGTGGTAAATGGTTTTTGAGGGTGATGGGTTATGGAATCTAAGTTATTAATCAATTAACCCTCTAATCTAATTGGTTATTGTTGTTCTAAATGCTGATTCTATCATCTATAATTATGGATTAATAGATTCTAGGATTGAATCTCTCTTCGCTTCTAGAATCAACTCATGAATATAGGATTCTTACTAATTTGGGGGGTTTTAGCTTAATTGATAAAATTGAAGGCCCAATTGTGATTAGAACTCCATGAAATTTAGGATAATGACTAACGAGACTATGGGTAGTGTAATTTCACCCTTAATTATTGGTTTTACCCTCGTGAGTTGAGAGGGGAATTTTGGGTATTTTGAAGTAATTCTCCAACCGTTTCTTTCTCCGATTAGTTGGCTTGTTGTGGTCTTGTACTTACTTAGCATTGATATTATTAGACATCGATCATTCTGAAGCACTCCGAGGGGGGGAGGCACTGGTGGAGTAGTACGTGGCTCCTGTTCGGCATTTGAGGTAGGTTACGGCTTATCTTAGTTAGACTTTGATTAGTGATACGTATCTATGCATAAAATTGATGGGAGAAAGCATGATTAGGTCTCCGGACATGATGTTGGGATGGATATACTATTAGGTTGGTATGACCTTTATTATGTGGGCTTGTCGCCGTTATTTTAAGTATTGTGACATGTGGTGTACTTGTTATTGTCATTTGTGTGATATGAGGTGATAGATTCATTATTATGATTGAACTCTACAATGTTTCCATTTTCCATAGTTGTGGTGATTTATGCCTGTTATACCTCGCATTTTGTACGTTTGAATATTCCAAGTTAATGGCGGGAAGTTAAGGACAAGGTTATAAATTTTTTTAGAATGTATAAGTGCGTATTCATCCTTTTTATTGGAATGGAGCATTAGGGGTAAATTCGGGATAAGGAGAAATTGGAGGCTAAAAGTTGGAAAAGAATTTTCATGAAATGGCCAAAAGGCCTAGGTGGCCGTGGGCCCCACCTATATTTTGACCAATATTTTCATGCCATGGAATGACACAAATGGACATCTTGTATTGGTGGAGGCTAAGTATATATATATGCATAATTCCTTACTATGCAAGACTTATTCATCTTTTGCATTTAAGAAATTTCTAGAGAATTTGAGAAAATTGGAGAAAAAAATTGGAGGAAAAATAGGGACACATGACCGGCCATGTGCCTATGCCAATATATATATATATATATATATATATATGTGCAAGTCATGAAGAAACAAGACAATTCATCATTTTAACCATAGAAAATTCAAGAAACATGAAGAAAGAGAAGGAGAGACCATTCGGCCATAAGCTTGGCCGAAAATGGTCCTTGAACAATTGATCATGGAAAAATAATTCCTCCTAGCCTTTCCACCAATTAGAAGGCCCTCGTTAACGTGGAGTAGTTGTTGGAACAAGAAAACCGTTCGTTGTCGCGATTCATCAGCTTTAACCGAGGGTGAAGTCGATGGAAAAAGGTGAGGTTTAATCCTTTCTTGTATATGTTGTGGATGATTTGCATATGTTGTGGCATGTGAAAATGAATGAAAATCATGAAATAATGGTGTGTTGTGTGTGGCCGTGTATAGGTGGTGTTCTATAGAAGCAAAGGACTAATTTATTTAGCATGTTTGGATTGTTGTATTATGGACGTTTTGAACATGTTGTAATGTGAAGAAATGGATGAAATTCATGAAGTTGAGGGTGATGGTGTGGTGGCCGAATAGGGGCTGCCTTGGTGTAGATGGAATGAATTAAACTTACTTGATATTTTGGTTATTATTGTTGTGAATTCCATGATGTAAATGAAGATTTAATGATCTAAGTTGGGCCATAATCATGTGGGCTGATTTGGGACTCATTGTGACTTTAATGTGGCTTCTTGTATTAATTAAGATGATGTTGCTAATATATGGAATTGTTAATATAGCTTATGAATTCGGAAGAGAGAGATGTAATGTGATGGTTCTTATGGTATTTGAAAGTTTCGGGCAAAGTAAGATTTGGGTTGGAATGTCTTGAACATTTTGTGAATTGATTATTGATATTGTTATTATGATTGTTGGTTTGGTTGTTGTTGATTTGGCCGAGTTGAATTCTCGGGGATGTTGAAGTTATAGGGGAAATGCTGCCGAAATTTTTGTAGACAAAGTGTTAATTTGGAATTGGATTCTCAAGTGTTATGGCTAATGGTTGATATCTAATGACATTATTGTAGATCGTGAGAAGCCGAGACATAAGCTCGAATTAGCTTAGGAAGCGGCTAAGGTATGTTAAGGCTCGTCCCTTTCTTTCAAAGGCATGATTCTTAGATTACGATTTCATAAATGCTTCCATAACTTTGTTGTTTTCAAAAGTTTTGCTTTCAAAAGAATTTTGTTCCTAAACGAGTCCGAAACTACGAACGCCCGTAACTTTCACAGATGGGCTCGGATCGCTTCGAAACCATCGTAGAAGATTTCATAACGAGTAATAATCTTTAACTTTCATAGGCGGGCCCGGATCGGGTTGACGCTCGTCCGTGGGCCCCGCGACTTTCCTTTGGTGGTTCTAACGATCTATTTTTGAAAGAATTCTGAAATGTCTGTATCTTTCCAAAACGGAGGTTTATGACTCCGTAAGCTTTCATGATAACAACGATGGATATGTTTTACAATGACAACGATGATGTCAAAAATGAGAATATTTTCCTACGATGAATATGATGATGATGATTCCATGCTTAAAGGTTCCAAGTCTATGATTTCAATGACGATTTGAGAATGTTGAGCTATTTCTTGATTTCTCAATTTTATTCATGAATGATGACTATTTTTAGAGATTCTAAAGTATATGAATTGATGCCTTATGATCCTATTTTATGTTTCCTCGTGAAGTTATTCTTCATTGACAGTCTCACCTTATAATAATCGTTCCTTCAAGGTGAGACAAAGCGACCATGATTATTCCATAATACGATCGGAGGTTACCGACCTTACGTCACTCCGATAAATACATGACTTTATTTGGGCTCTCATGCATGCTACTTACATGATATATGAATATGATATATGTATATGTATATGGGGAATATGGGAAAGGGCGAGAGCGTTATATACTCGTAACCACCTGATCAGTTGGTATAATATGACATGATACCGTCCCGGACGCGGGATGCCCGGACGCGGGATGCCCGGACGCGGGATATGTGGTTATGGATCGGGCTGCACGTTCCGCAGCAATATAATATATTATATGGATCGGGTTGCACGTTCCGCAGTAATATAATATATATATATATATGGATCGGGCTGCACGTTCCGCAGCACTAAGCATGCATGGTACCCACCTAAAAGGCACTCAGATGTACAGGTTACTCTTTATCTCATAATATGTTCCATATTTTCGTCTTGTTACTATTCATGATTTGTATCCTTCCATATGTTGTTACTCATGCCTTACATACTCAGTACATTGCTCGTACTGACGTCCCTTCTTGTGGACGCTGCGTTTCATGCCGCGCAGGTACACCCAGATGAGCTGAAGATTTTAGTAGAAGCTGTTCCAGCGGGATTGGCGAGCTCCATTTTCTCCGGAGTGCAGCCGAGTCAGAGAACTATGTTATGACAGTTGTTCTATGTTAGAGACTTTGCAGACAGTGTCGTGAGCATAAGATGTCGGTTATGTAAGCGGCTACGTAAGCCGATGTATTATTACGCCTCGTATTATAAGCTTTACATGTTATAGATTTTATTTGACTTTCCGAAAAACTTCCGTTAAGTATTTATGTTATGGCTAAGGGCCCAGTATGATTTTGAATGTCACAAGAGTCAGCGGGTTCGCTCGGCCCTAGGTAAGGGTCGAGTGCCCATCACACCCTATCGGATTAAGGGTGTGACAATGCCAGTCTTGTTATGGCGCATGGTGCTTTGTGATCTACACAACATACTTATTGGCTTGGTTTCATTTGATTTCTCATTCTTGCATTCATACATTCAATCAGTTGATGAAAGAGTTTAGGAAAGGTTTGATGAAACAATTGTGGAATTAGTTTGATGGAAAAAGTTATGGAAACGTTTGAAAAGAAAGAAAGAGAAAGATGAAAGTTCTATTGTTATTGAAAAAGTTCTACTATTATTGCTATCGAGCCGAGGTATGTGCGAACATATAGTGGCAGCGTCATAATCTGGCGGTATAGTGATGGTACATCGACTTCGCATGTCCCCTATGGGTCATGACTGTCGAGACGTCGAGATTTCATCCTGAGCATGTGTGTACAGGTTGTGTTATTGGCTGTTGCATTGTATTGACATCCATCTCATTGCATTGCATATATTTATCGTCTCATTTTACAGCTATTGATTGGATTGTGGTTATACTTGTGTTGTGGCTATTCTAAGGAATAGTGAAAAATTTGGCAGACCTATGTTTAGGTGCTTCACCTTAGACGATGATTCGGATGTGTGATCTTCTGTGATTTGAGTGGTTATTTGTGCCTATATATTTATCTTGATTGATTTTGTGCTTATATGCGTAAACTAATCTTAGTCGGCCTATGATGCTTACCAGTACGTGTGTTGTACTGATACTACTCTTGATGTACTCTTCCTTTGAGTGCAGCGTTTGTTACTGGGTCCAGTTCCCGTCCTCGAGGGTGACCCAAGGCTACTTGATAGAGATTCCAGGGTGAGCTTTTGGCTAGATCCACAACCCGGAGACTCTTCCTTTGTATATAACTGTTTATTCCATATTCTTAAGACAATATTCATATTCTTGAGATCTGTACTTCGTATCAGATTATGTATCTATGTAATAGTGGCTCTTGTACTAGTCCAGACCAGATTTTGGGGTTATTATTATTACTTCCGCACTTGTTATTTTATATAATTTGAAACTGTTAGCTAAATCATTGCTTACTTCGGCATAATTCTTATAAATGACTCAAATAAGTTGGGAATGGTTCGCCTACCTAGGGGGACAGTGTAGGTGCCATCACGATTCGTGAATTTGGGTCGTGACATGATTACATCGAAGTCTACCATACCCAACTCTACTAGATCGGCTACACTATTGCGGTGATAGGCTCCAACTGGACAGCCCCTATACATACATCTAGCTATAACTGACCCTCTAAGTGGAGTGGACACTTCAAAGGGTTCATGCAACAATTTTGGCTCTATCCTAAATTTCTTAGCGACAAACGGTGTTACATAGGATAAGGTAGAAACTTGATCCATAAGGGCATACACATCAAAGGTGAAAACTGTTAATATACCTGTAACAACGTCTGCACGTGCCTTTGTATTCGGACTACCTGCTAGAGCATACAAATGGTTCTGACCTCCGCCTGCATTACCAGATTTAGCTGCACCATGCCCTGATTGGGCTTGAGAATTTTGAGGAGCACCTAAATTTGTGGACTGAGCCACATTACCTCCGGTATTTTGTCTCGCTGATGGGCAATCTCTCAGATAGTGAACTTGTTGCCCAAACCCATATTAACCATCCATGCCCGAACGACATACCCTTTGGTGCCACTTATCACACTTGTTGCACGTTGGATTCTAAACTATGGACCATATTGGCCTGTGACAATGACCTACGGCTCTGAAATTTCAGCCTTTCTGATCATACTTGTACCTCGGGACTAGTGCACTGGCTGTAGAGAGAGCGGGTCCTGATGACCTATGTTTGAAGAATGATTTGTTGTACCCTCCCTGAGATCCCCCATGGCTGAAGTTACCTGTAAACTTAGCTCTCTTACTGGATTCCATGGCTCTCTCTTTCTGTAGTTGCCCTTCTTCCTTCTTTCTATCATCGTTACCTTGTGCAAAAGCAACTATCTTGGTGATGGTCATATCGTTATTTTGAGTAGCGATATTAGCATCACCGAACAAGTGAGGTGCAAGGGCCAACAAAAAATGCCTAACTCTGGCCCTCATATCGGCCACCATATGGGGAGCATACTTGGCCAACAAAACAAACTTGAGGTAAGTGCTCAATAAATGCCGTTGCAAATTCATCCCAAGTCGCAGGAAGTGCATCCTCCCTTCGAGAATCTTCCCACGATTCATACCAGATAATGGCAACATATTACAGTTGATAAGTAGTAAACTCTGCCGCCTCCGTTTCGGTGGCATGCATGACACGAAAAATCCTCTGAACCTCCTCAACAAAATTTTGTGGATCCTCAGCCTTATCGGACCCTGTAAACACTAGAGGGTTCATACGTATGAACTCCCTTATCCTAGAGCTAGATGACCCCTCATGAGTACCTACACTTGGAGTTATTCCCTGCAGCTGAGCTTGCGTAGAAACAATCTGGGTGAGCAACCAGATATCTTCCCTAACATCCATATCAATAGCATAGGGCGGAGGAGGGATGGTAAAATGGACCTCCACAGGCCTCTTAGTAGCAAGTGGGGGTGCTATCTGAGGTACTGAGCCTGATGCAGTTCCCTGAGTCCAGATGTGAACTCCCTGAGTCTGAGGTCCACTTCTCAGGTAGCATCAACTGTAGCCCTTTGGCTAGTAGTTGACTTTCTCTTGGTATACTTTCTCTTAGCAGGCAATTTCTGAAAGAAATGAAATATGCACGAGTTAGAAGAGTTTCTTGAAGGCATAGCTCTAATTGCACGATCTAGAGTATGAAAGAAATGAGAAAATCCTAAATGTATTGGTGGTCAACTGCTTACATGTGTGGCTCACACACACACATAAAAGTGACCCCACTTTACCCGGCTTCATAGACTCCCTAGGACACTTGAACCTAGTGCTCTGATACAAAGCTTTGTTAGGCCTCGAACCATGGTCTGGGCGTAACACAGCACTCGGTACCTGACTACATGTGACCGAGCGAACCACATGACTGGTTGGATCAACATGGGACATATACTGTTGAGGAATATAATATGTAAACAAGCTAAGCTGCTGAAATGTCTACTGAATAATCATAAATGTGGAATAAGTCTGAAATGCAAAAACGTAGCCGACATGGCTAATATAAAAGCCTGTTAAACACTAAATGACATTTGTTCTAGTCAATGAAGTCTCTAATGAATAATGAAGTACTGACTATTTGCCGGGACAAGGCCCCTGACATACCTGACTGTCTAATATAATAAATGACTGAAAGATATCAAATGTCCCAAAGGAAACTAGGGCTCACCAAGCAGCTGATACGAGAATCCTAGCGAGCAGATCTGTCGTCCTATAAATCGATACATGCATCGTGAAATGCAGGCCCCAGGAAAATGGGACGTAAGTACATTTGAATTGTACTTTTATGTAAAACCAACTGAATGAAATAATTTGTTGTGGGATGCTCGGGGGAATGGGCAACCAAATTAATAACATAATACATAGCAGAATACTGAAACTGAAACATAAGGATAGCTAAACTGAGCATAAGAATCATAATCATAAATACCCCTCACTGAACATGGTGCAGTAATTTGTTTATAAGAGTTTATAACTGTGGCCTCGGGCCCATTCTATGGCCTCAGCCTAAGTATACATATACATAAACTATGGCCTCGGGCCCAAATACATGTGTTCATCATTTAACAATTTATATCATAGATGTGAGAATTGTACTGTAATACTGATATGATATACCGAAACATGAATTCATACTACGGTTTTGATGTGGAATACTGACTACTTCTATACTAAATTGAGACATGGATTCATGAACTATTCATGGGATTTAAAGTAGTACTTTTACATAAGCATTTCATGGTCTATGAATGAGACTCATGGGATGTCAAACATGAGCTTATACTGATTACATAATGAGTTCACAATATTCAAAATGATAATCATGAACAACCATGAAACTATACACTTAAAGGATCGAAGTTCTGAACTTTTCATGAACTAAGGCATAATCTCTATTTCTGATGTAATTCATAGTAATCATGACGAACGAGGCGTGGGGAAGATCAATAAAATCCCACACGTAGAGAGTTAGCCTATATATATGTATTCGCACCAATCTAACGAACAAAACCGAGTTTCTGACGAAGAACACCAAAACCCTAGCTTTGGATGCTTGAGAAGGATTTACCTTGAAAATCCTATGTTTTAGTTTAAGAATCATGTAATTAATGGTAGAACTATGTTACACCCCGTATCTTAGAACTAAGGTTAGACTCGTATCGTTAGAGTTTTAGTGAAAAAAACTGAAGGCTTGAATGTTTTGCGAAAATAGTTGATAGGCCTACTTCGGGCAGTCGTAACCACTTGAGTAGTTGGGAATTTGGGAAAGTACCCTTAATGAAAGTTGTAGTACATAGAAATTCCTTTCCAACCATATAAGAATAGGGCCTATCAGAGATTGGATCAGGGAGGTATGATCGTGACAATATGGCTAATAGTAAGGCGCTTAAGATTCGATAGAAATAGCTAAGTTTTCGATATGTTTGCCTTCCATCCCAATTTCGTGAAAATCCGTTTAGAATTTGAGAACACTTAAAACATGAAAGTTGAATCCCTTTGAAATATATTTCCAATGATATATTGTAGAGCCTGAACAGAGCTCTGTGCTAAGAGTTATGCCCATTTTACTTAACATTATCGATGAGCAGAAAAAACGTAAAATTTTGACTAAGTGTAAAATGGACAGGGGAGCTCGCTGAGCTCGCCCCAAAGCGAGGTAGGGGAAATCCATAGACCGCACTTAGCGAGCCTGGGGGTCCAAAATACCTATGCTATAAATGCAACACTTAACTCAAAATTTTATTTGTCAAATATTCCAACTTCGTTCTAAAGCCGTAAGTAGTTGTTTTCCTCCTCTCCTCATCCTCCCACGTCAAGGTAAGATCGCTTTAAAAATTCCTAAGTAATTCCAATGTTAATTCATGATTAGTAACATGATTCTTCAATCAAAACATAGGATTTTCAAGGTAAATCCTTCTCAAGCGATTCAAAGCTAGGGTTTTGGTGTTCTTCATCAGAGAAGCCATTTAGTTCGTTGGATTGGAGCGATTATAGGTATGTGAGCCTAACTCTCTACGTTTGGGAATGTTGATGATTCTCCCTACGCCACATTCTTCTATGATTATTATGATTTTCCTCAGAAACATAGTTATATTTTAGTGCCATGAATAGTTGCAGAACTTCTATTCTCCGGATGATATAGTTTCGTAATTTGTTCATGAATTTCATTCCGAACGTTGTGAACTTAGTAAGTAATCAATATGGACTTGTGTTTGATATCCCATGAGTCTCAGTCATGAAAACCCAGAATGCTTATTAATAGTTAATTTTCTAAATTCTATAAACAATCTGTGATTCCATGTCAGATGATAGTAATGCTCAGTATCCCTGTTAGAACAATAATATGAAGGTTCCTCAACTTATGATACTTCTTGAAAAAGGATAGAAATATGATGACTCTATAGTTTATGAACTCATGACAAGATTCACGAAACTATATAGAGTTTAAAAGATATAATTGTGCCAATTGACAAGTATGTCTAAATCCGAGGACGCCTACAATAATATGAAAAGTGACGTTTAAATATGCTTTTGTGATACATTACTTTCTAGGTCCATGAGTGTCGGTTAACTATCACCTTTATGTGTATACGCAAGTAGCTATAGCAGATAGTACGTACATAGCCTGGTAGTGGATGATGCTACCCGCCATGTTATAATCCATGGTGCATTATGATGTATACCCTGGCAGTGAATGATGTTGCCCGCCATGTTATGAACCATGGTGCATTATGATACATAGCCTGGTAGTGGATAATGCTACCCACCATATTATGAACCATGGTGCGTTATTTGAGATATAGCCTGTAGTGGGTGATGTTGCCTGCCATGTCACTACCCATGGTGTATTGTTTGTAATACCTATTCTCTTAGTTAAATGGATTACAGACCCCAGTATGGTTCATTACGGAAGCGGTGATTCTCCGTTACGAACGAGGGAGTATTCATATATTTACTTCTTTGTTGATTCAGCTTCTCCGATTATCGATTCGATTTTAGTTTTGGTTTGATGCCTTTCTTTCGGTTGCTTTCATGCAGTGCAATTCAAATTTACTGACGTCTCCTTTTTATTGCCCGGGGGCCTGTATTTCATGATGTAGGTATTGATTTATAGGACGATGGATCTGCATGCTACGACTTCCAGTATCAGCTAATTGGTGAGCGCCAGTCTTTCGGGACGTTATCATATTTTATAATCTTTTCAGTATTTATAGCCAGTCAGGTATGCCGAGGGCCTTGTCCCGGCAACAGTCTGTGTTTTCAGTACTTCATAGAGGCTTCATAGACTATAATTGCAGTCAGTCAGATGTTTAGCAGGCTTTTGTGTTAGCCTTGTCGGCTACTTATTCCGGACTTGGCTATTGGAGTATTTTCACATTTATGATATTTCAGTCAGACTTTTAGTAGATCAGCATGTGTTGTGTTATTTCCGCATTTAGTATGTTTTGATATCACATATTGATTCAGCCAACTAGTTGGTTCGCTCAATCACATGCAGACAGGCACCGAGTGTCATGTTACTCCCAGGCCATGGTTCGGGGTGTGTCAAATTGATTAAGAATAGTAGGAACGATCTTATTTGTTGATATCAAGTTCTTGCAAATTTGAGTTCTAGGGTTTCTTGTCCAAAATGAAAATTTAAGCGATAATCTATGAATTCCCAAGGTTTAATTTTGTTACTAAAAGTATTAGAGAGTTGGAATCAATTTCTAAACACCATTAAAACTCACCTTGAAGTGTTCTTGCTGCCTTGGATGAATTTTACGTCTCTCTGGAACGTTTTTTGGACTTAGGGAAGTTGGGGAATTAAACCCCGACCTTAAATACTTAAACGAATATGGACTCTGAAGAATCGCAACTCGTACAACACCCGTGGATCATATAGGTGCCGTACAAGAACAACACCCATGCATACGCCACCCGCCCGGCGCGAGGGTGCCGCGCACTGCCTTTAGTAAAATGAGCATAACTTTTTTACAGAGCTCTGAATAAGCTAGTCCGGTTGGAAAGGTATTTCAAAGGGATACAACTTTCATGTTTTAAGTTTTCTGAAATTCCCAATGGGTTTTCACGTAAATAGGCTACAGGGCAGACCTATCGTAAACTTAGTCAATTCTATCGAATCTTATGTACCTAACTATTCATCTTGATTTTTAAACAACAATTTGCACCCAAAATCATCCCTATGGGACTTTATATGGCTAAAAGGACATGTTATTACTCATTTAACACATTCACACCTAACCCGAATACGGAGTGTTATAGTTGTGATGGTTATCTGATATGCATATGGAGTCCGTCTGTGCCGATTACTAGATATGCATGTGGAGTTTGTCTGTGTTGGTTACTTGATATACACATGGAGTTTGTCCATGTGGTGTGTGGAAAACACGGTTGTCCCCCCATGAATCATTGTTCTTGTGAATCTCAAGAAGTGTGCGTGCAGGTTGTGTTGAATGTATTGAGTTGTGATGTTAAAATAGAGTCAATATTGTGCAATTGATCCACGTGCATATTTCTATTATATATAAGTATGGAAGAGGGACCAACACAGCATTGACTGCTGGTACCAAAAGTGTTACACCTCGAAAATTTCGGACTTGTTGCTTTGAAAGTAGACTAATGTGAGCTTAAGATGAACATGAAGTCCTTACGAGATTAAGGAGAATATTAGATAGCTTAAGGTGCATACTATAATATTACGAAGTCATACGAATAGGTGAAGTTTAGTTTGTAAAAGGAAGTGAAGTGCAAGTCGTGTTCGGAGAGGTCTTCGCTATAATTGAGCTAATAATTATTTATAAATATCTTAAGGGGCTGATATAGGGCCTATTGTATGGTTAATGAAGTGTTACATAAGTGCCAAGAAGGTTCCACGACGATTGGAAGTCAAACGAGTCGACGAGAATGAAATTAGGATTTTTCCCAGTTGTATGGCTATTTGTACGGACCATATAAATTATACGGATGGTCGGTAGATTGCATCCAGAGAAGGGTGCAACCTGGTGAGATTATACGGTCTAATTATATGGACCGTATAAATTATACGGCCCGTATAATTGGCCGTATAATTGGGTGGGGTCAGATTTTTCCTTTTATAAACATGGCCGACCCTTATTTCTTTTTCATTTCCCACATTTCTTCCAAGCTCTCCAAAGCTCCAAAACCCTTCTCCCAACATATTTCACTCAAACCCAAGAGATTACAAAGATTAAATAGCAAGAATCAAAGTGTTCATGTGTTAGAAGGCTTCCTAGGGTTGGTAGATTTCAAGACTTACTTGGGCATTGTAGCTAGGGTTTTTGCACAAGTTGATAGCTGCTCCAAAGCTTATTCCTATGGGATAAAAAGGTTAGTTTTCATGCTTATTTCATGTTATTAAGAATGCTTGGTTGTAGCAAAACTTGGGTAGAAGAAGAAAGTAGAAAATGAAGTCTAAATGTAGTTTTTATGATGTTTTTGAGTAGTAAGCTAACTTAAGATGTGATTCTTAGTATGATATGGATCTAATCTTATTACGGAAGGTAATAATGGTGATGAGGAGGCATTGTATGAAAATGTGCAAAAATTGGTATGAAGTTGCTAGTATTAGTTGAATATGAGAGTGAATATTGAAGGTTTAATGTAATGTGATTACTTGATTATGATATTGCGGATGTTTGGGAGTTTTATAGTAATTTAGAGAAAGTCGATGAAATAGGGGAAATGGTGCCCAATTTTCGTTAGACCACAAATTATTCTAGTTTGAATTTAAGAGTATCATTAAGGCTTAACCATGGTATGAATCCTTCTAAATGTAGATTTCTCAAGCTCGACGGTGAACGTTAAATGGCTAAGAAGACGACGAGGTATGATACTTCCAAATGTATGAATGTATGAAATGGAAGTCTCCCATTAGAAAGAGGGTAAATAATTATGACGAACGTCGCTAGAGGTATACCTAGCTCTTTCGTTTCATGACTCGTCTATCTTATGTCATTTCTTATGCTTTCATTATGCTATTGATTATGCTTTACATACTCAGTACATTATTCGTACTGACGTTCTTTTGTTTGTGGACGCTGCGTCATGCCCGCAGGTGGACAGGGAGACCGACTTGATCCATATATTTCTTGTTCAGAGACTGCATAGGAGAGCTCCATTTCACCCAGAGCTGCAGCTGTTGGTATTATTCTTTTGTGTACATACATATGGGCATGGCGGGGCCCTCTCCTGTCTATATGATGTTACCTACTCTTCTTAGAGGCTCGTAGACAGTTGTGTATGGTTAGATGTCTTGCAGCCTTGTCGGCTTATATTTTGTATATTATTTTGTTAGCCTCGTCGGCTTTTTTATATGGATTTGGGCATGTTGTTGATGATGATATAAATGTGTCGTTGCCCAATGAGATTAGTGTTATCGATGTATGAAAATCATGAGTAGGCCGTGTGGCTCACCTAGATGCGAATATGAATGTACGATAAGTGGTGCCCGAGTGGGTTAGTACTGGGTGCCCATCATGGCCCTCCGGTTGGGTCGTGACAAAAAGCTTTATAAATCGTACACGCAATGAATGCTTGTACCAAAAGCTATATAACTTGTACACTTTAACCAACTACTTTTTTATCTCACGTGAACATATGTCATAGTACTTAATATTTATTCAGTTCTCATGTATAGACGTATGCACTTCAATTTTAATTCTCCGACACATTTATTTCCTCCATATACTTTTACTTGTTCCCTTTTGACTTTTAACTTTTTGCTGAATATTTATTCTCTTCTCATGTATAGATGTATGCAGTTCAATTTTAATTCTCCTACACAAATTTATTTCCTCCGTGCACTTTTACTCATTCACTTTTCACTTTTCACGTTCTTTAAGAATTAATAAATCTCACGTGGACATATGTCATAGTACTGAATATTTATTCTCTTCTCATGTATACACGTATGCACTTCAATTTTAATTCTCCGACACATATTTATTTCCTCCGTGCACTTTTACTTGTTCACTTTTGACTTTTCACATTCTTGTTGAATATTTATTCTCTTCTCATGTATACATATATGCACTTCAATTTTAATTCTCCGACACATATTTATTTCCTCTGTGCACTTTTATTTATTCACTTTTGACTTTTCACGTTCTTTAAGAATTAATAAATGAAGTACTCCCTCCGTCCCATATTACTTGGCCACATTACTATACTTGACTTTTCGAGTTCTTTAAGAATTAATAAATGAAATACTCCCTTCATCCCATATTACTTGGCCAAATTACTAAAAATATATGTCAATTTTTCTATTCTATATTTTTCTTAACATATATATATATATATATATATATATATAAATGTCCAAGGTGGATGAACACAGCAACAATAAGTTGTACAAAAACCAACTGAAATTGTACTCTAAGCAGGGACTAACATTTGTACATTTCAGAAGTTGAATATTAATTCCACCTCTTGTGTGTTTACTTTTTAAGTCCCCACGGGTCTGCAGTGTCTTAATTGTTCTTTCATTTCCTTCATTTGGCATATACTCCCTATGTCTCAATTCAAGTGTCTACGTTTGACTAGACACAGAGTTTAAGAAATAAAGATAGACTTTCAAATCTTGTGGTTTTAAATTAAAAATGTGTATAATTGAATAAAATATCCTTTGAATCTTGTGATTATAAACTTGACATGTAGGATATTTGAATTGTTAACTTACTAAATATAAAAATAGGCGGACATAACTAAAATAAGATAATTTTTTTTTATTTAACAACAAACGCCCAAGGTGGACGAACACACCAATAATAAGTTGTACAAAAAGCAACTAAAATTGTACTCTAAGCCGGGACTAACATGTGTACATTTCAGAAGTTTAACATTAATACTACCTCTTGTGTGTTTACTTTTTAAGTCCCTACGTGTCCGCAGTGTCTCAATTATCCTTTTATTTCCTTCATTTGGCATATACTCACTCCGTCTCAATTTAAGTGTCTATGTTTGACTTTTTTTTTTAATCAAATATATCAATAGGACATGCCTATTGATTTGTTTTATTAATCATCAAATAAAAATAGAAGTACAAAGATCCAGAAAAGCCAAAATAGGCAAAATTAAAGGAAGAACAAAAATAGTAAAAAAGAAAGGTCCAAAAAAGCAAGGAAATAGGACTGTTGAGCTTGTTGCATCCTTGAAATTTTGTAATGATATTTTCCTCCTGTGTACAAAATTTCCATCCATGCTGCCTGATGTTGCTGATGCTGTAGAATAATAAGAATTATCCAAGCTCCAGCTGCAGTTGCATAACCTCTGATCATCCTAACTTTAAAGTTCTTGATCTGATATTTGGATGATGTTGTTTGTCTAGATTCAGCAGTCTTCTACCTTGAGAAGGAAGATCTATGTATTGCTTATATTGTACGGATCCCAGCAGAATGGCTTGGTTTGCAATATAATCTGCTAGACTATTTCCCTCCCTCTTAACATGTTGAAATTTAACCTCACACATTGTTATCAGCTGTTTGATGTCTTCTACTATTACAATAAGCTACCATGGAATTTCCCAGGTTCCTTCTATAATATTTTTCATCACCATGGAGTCTGTCTCAACTAGTACCTCCTGTATGTTATTTGCCACACAATGATAGATAGCCTCTTTGATTGCCACAGCTTCAGCTTCCATATTAGTTGTCTCATGAATCTCCTTTCCTTCTGCATATATCAGATGACCAAGTGAGTTCCTCAAGTAATAGCCATATGAACTCCTCCCTAGATTGCCTTTACTTGCACCATCTATGTTGCATTTTATCATACCATCAGGGGGTGGATCCCAATAGATGAACTGATACCTCATTCTAGGCCTGATCTCTTCCAAATATTGAATCATAGCAGGTAAGTTTGATGGGAAGGTCTGTAGTTTGGGATAAGTTGTTTGCAGTAATTGCCAAAGATATCTGTTAATCTGATAAATTAGACCACTGAATCCTATTGTACCCCCATGTTTAATGATGTTTCTTCTCCTCCAGAGACTCCAGATTATGATTGCAGGGATTGCATGAATTATAGGCCTCAGGATGGGTCGCAGCCTCTTTGTCCACCTTTTTGAAATCATATATGGAATATGATGTCCCACCAGTTGAATACCTGCAAAATTAGCAAACATTCTCCACAGTTTTATGGCTGTAGGAGAGGTTAGAAAGAGATGTGACATTGTTTCTTATTTTGGTTCTGTGCAACACCAGCATTTTGATGCCAATTGTATTCCTCTTCTGCAAATTACATCATCAACTGGCATTTTATATCTCCAGGCTCTCCAAAGTGTGAATGAAAACTTAAATGGAAGATGTTTCCTCCACATCTGATTATAGATATCCATTTTCACTTCTCTATGCCTCACATACTCCCAAGCACTTTTGACTGAGAACCTTCCATTTTTTTCTAGTAACCACCAGCTTTTATCTAGTTCATCTGTTACTTGAGGAGGGGGAATAGTCACTATCACATGCTTCACATACTCTTCAGTTATATATTGAATTAAAACCTATGCATTCCGTCCTTAAATAACCGGCAAAATTCTCGAACTCTATTTCCTCCTCGGACTATCCTCAGGTAGGACATAATATAATGCACCAAGATTTGTCCAGTTGTTAAACCAGAAGCTAGAATCCCCTTTTTTCACTTGCCACCATATCTGATGCTCCACCAGTTCCCTTACTATTACCAACTTTCTCCAGATAGGAGATGCCCTTTTAGCTTGTGCAATCACAAGATGAAGCTTTTTGCAGTATTTGTTTATCATGAAAGAACTCCACAATGAAGGCTTTGTTCTGAGATTCCACCATAGTCTACAGAAAAGGGCATTTGACACTTCAAATAGTGATCTGAACCCCAGTCCACCTTCATCTTTAGGCAATGACAGTGTTTCCTATTTGACCCAATGTACACCTTTCTTGTCACCAATGTTTGATCGGAAAAAACTTGAGAAAATACTGTGCATTTGTCTGATCACACCCTTTGGAGGGTTCATTCCTGATAATAGGTATACAGGCATGCTTTGTAGTACATGGGATATCAGTGTTGCTCTTCCACCATATGACAGTAGTCTCCCTTTCCATGCATTCACCTTTTTGGCAATCTTTTTCACAACTCTATCATAATGTGAAATTGTGTTCCTACTGTAGAAAATTGGGCAGCCAAGATATGTGAATGGAAAGAGGCCTTGCCTAATTTCTGTGATTTGTTTCAGCCTTGACACCAAACCACTCTGCACCTTTTCACGAACATAGAAGGCACTCTTATTCAAATTTTCCAACTGGACTCATATCTATTTAGCACTCTCATCATCTATTTTACTGAATATTGGTCAACAGAGACAAAGAGAATTGTGTCATCAGCATATGAAAAATGATTAATTCTTGGACTCCATTTTGGCATACCATACTCCACAAACCTTGGTTTTTTATACAATGCATTTAGTCCCCTTGATAATGCCTCAGCAGCTAAGATGAAAAGGGTGGGGGATAGAGGATCACCTTGTTTAACTCCCCTTGATGACTTGAAAAAACCATGTGCTTGCCCATTCATGAGAACTGAATACCAGTTGTTTGATAGTAGCCTGAACACCATATCAATTAGCACCTCACTAAAACCAAATTTCCTAAGCACTTTGGTAAGGAAGAGCCAAGAGACTCTATCATATGCCTTGGTCATATCCAATTTAACCACCACATTTGCTGTTTTAGTTCTCTTGCTTATATCTCTGACAATCTCCTGTGTGAGTAGTACATTCTCCATGATACTCCTTCCCTTCACAAAAGCTGATTGATTCTCAGAAATCAAACCTGGCAGCAGTTTTACTAATCTTTCATGCAGTACCCTTGAGATGATTTTGTTTGTAAAATTGCTGAGACTGATTGGTCTCAGATCTGAGAAACTTTGCACCTGCTCTTTCTTAGGGATAAGAATCAGATTTGTATGAGTGATGAATCTTGGTAATTCTTGCCCCACAAAGAATGCCTTCACCATATCCACCACAGTTTGACTATCTCCCAAGATGATTGAAAGAACAATCCTGTGAATCCATCATGACCACAGGCACTTTCTCCATTCAAGGCAAAAACAGCTTCTTTGACTTCTTCTTCATTTGGTAGCATCTACATGGTATGATTCTGATCTTCTATGACTAGGGTAGGGATATGCTTTAGTAAACCAAACTTAGAAGGAATTCTATCTTCTTCAAACTGCTTCTGATAACATCTGACTGCTTCTTGTGAGATCTCCTCTTGATTGGTTAGCCAATTTCCATCAGCATCTTGGATATTATCCACTCTAAGCTTCTTTCTCCTCCCTTTTACATAAGCATGGAAGAACTTTGAGTTTCTATCTCCATCTTGAAACCATGTTAGTCCTGACTTCTGTTTCCAAAACAGTTCTTCCAAATGTAAGAATCTACTAAGGTCTGCCTGCACCCTATGTAGTCTCTCTCTATTCTGTACTATTGGAGATGATTCAAACTGCTCCTCATGGACTTTGATTACCTCTTCCAGTGATGCAATTTGCTGAAAAATATTGCCATATGTGTTCTTACTCCAAACTCTCAATGCATTCTTCACCTTTTTGAGCTTGTGATGAAACTTGGTAAATGGATTTCCTTCAAAATCTATACACCAGTGTTGCTTGATAACCTCCTGGAAACTCTCATGTTGGACCCAAAAATTCAAGAACTTAAAAGGCTTTATGATCACCTCAATAGTTGTGGAGAACTCACGTTCTAATGGAGAATGATCAGATCCCTTTTAGGCATTACATCTAGCAATTTATCATTACAAACCATCCTGTCCAATCTTTTAAAAATGCATGCTTCTTCAGCTCTTCCATTCCACCATGTATATGTGCTACCTACATATCCAAGATCCTGTAGACCACAACTGCTGAGACAATGATTGAAATCTGCTACCTCATTATACAAGACTGGTAGACCTCCTAATTTTTCCTCTTCTGTAGATATGACATTGAAGTCACCTCCCACCAGCCAAGGTAAATCAAAAAGATTAGAAACCTGGCTAATGGAATCCCAAAGCATTCTTCTTTCTCCAGCATCACAAGAGGCATTCACCAGTGTTAAGCCTATATTACAGTTTAAACTTTGGTGAAACAGCTTCAAAGTAATCTGTTGTTCATTGTCTATCTCCACTGAACCCTGTGCATCCTCTGAGAGGAATAACCATATTTTTCCTGAGATATTGACAAAAGCTGTTTCCATACATAACTTCCTTCTAAATCTTTCTACTTGTGCAGCATCTTCAAAAGGTTCCATCAGACCAATAATATTGTATATGTTTCTTCTATTCAGATTAGTTAATCTATCAAAGGATTGTTGAGTACTAACTGATCTGATGTTCCACAATAAGAGCTTATTCATCATGATTAAGATTGTTTGGAGGCTACCTGCCTCTTTGATACTAGTTTGACAGGGGGAACAGTCTCCTTCTTTCCTCCTTTTACTTTGGAGTTTCTTATTTGCTTTTTCTATCTAAGACAGAGATCTGCTGCTCTTGACACCTGATCAATTTGAACATTGAGTAAATCTTTCTTAAGCGCCTGATCTTGTATTTCCTGAAGGGGATTACTTCTTGGAGTCTTTGGGACTGATCCACCAGTCTCCTTTGGATGATTACTAGGACTGATATCTAAGGATTGCTCCTCAGTTCCCTCTTCTTCTGTCTTGTCCTCTTTCCACTTATCATGTTCACCCTTTTCCACCACTGCTTCCTGGCTTGTGCTAATACTTTGCCCATTTGCCTCTTGCCCCTCTACTGATTCTGCAGGCTTTTCATCTGTCTATACTACTTCTGTACTGACTGTAGTATTATTGATGATATGATCTCTCGATTGCTCGATTGTCTCCTATATCCGTTGATCTTTGAGCCATTACTTCCATCTTCATCAACTATTAGAACCTCCTTCCGATTTTGCCGCATACTTTCCGACGGCCCATTGATCTTCGGTAGAACACTACTTTTTGCTTACTTACCAAAATATTTTTCTACCCAAGGTTTTGTTGATTCTTTTTCTGCTTCAGAGTTTTCTTTGTCTTATTTCTCCATATTCTCCAAGTTGATTTCCTTCTCATATTGTTCATCAAGGACTGCAAAAGAATTATTAATTTGCATATCCTTACCAATATCATCAGCCTGAGAATTATTGATTCTGTTATCCTTTACTATCCCCCAACCATTAATCACTCCTTCATGCTTCACCCTCTTGTTCATATTCTCTTGTTTCCTCTTCTGTGCCCTTTCATTCTTCCTCTTGCCATGATTCCAGGTATCTTTTGCTGGTACTTCATTATTCATTGCTTTCTTCCCTTTATCCACCACAAGATTTGTGCATGTAGCATCCTTTGCAACCTGCCCATTTTGTTTCATATTTGCATCAGTAACACTTGTCTCTGCATGTTCTTCATCCTTACTCTCCTTTGCTGGTTTTAAATCTGGATGAAGTACAAAGCATTCCTTCTCATTGTGTCCTTATAGTCTGTATGATTTACAATACTTTGGCATGTAATCATGTTTAATATCAATCCAGTTTGTAGTGATCTCTCCAGTGCCCGACCTTTTCATGCCAACATTAATTCTTTTAGGGAAGTCTTTTAACAAATCAACCTCTACCTTCACCTTTGCACAACTAGGTCTAGACTTGTTCTTTGTTGCCATATCAACATGTAAAGGTTTCCCTACTGCTTTAGCCATTGTAAAAAGAGACTCCTTCACAAAAAGTTAGGATCTAATGAAGGAAAAGATATCCATGCAAGGGCAGTCGAGGTTTCATATTCAGGATGGAACCAAGGTTCCCATTTTTGCACTCTCATCTGGTAGAAACCATCCTTAGCCTTCAAGTAGTACTCAGGTTTGGACATCACATGAATATAGTCTTCCATGGATGATAATCTGAGGAGAAGATGTCGTTCACACAAGTATCCAATGGGGCACTCAGATTTTATCTCGCATTGAAGAGGGATTATTTTGCGTAGTTCTCCAAGTTCAGGCCATCCATATGAGAACTTACCTATCACTGCATATTGAAGCTTCTCTTGTATTATCATTGCATTCACTTCCGCTTCATCCCATAACACTATGGGCTCGCCATGCACATACGTTAGAGGTTTCTCTTGAATAGGGTTTGTGTTAGGTTTTATAGTGGCTGTTTCAATCAAAGGGTTTAATATCTGGGCATATAGATGTTTCGATGGTGGTTCTTCTAGAAGCCGATGCTGGTCACCCCCAGGTAGAGGTGGCCATGCACCGACGGTGGCCGTAGCCATGTCGACGTCAAACAATAGGGTTTAGGGTTTGTTTTTTTAGGGTTTACGTTGAGACCTCCTGCTCAAAAAAAGTGAGTTGCCTTTTCGCAGTCAATAAGGCTGGCTCCTAGTGACATGAAAAGTTTTCTTCCGCTATAATCATCGGGCGAAGTCTAACTTAGTAATCTTATGTCTATGTTTGACTGGACGCGGCGTTTAAGCAATAAAGATAGACTTTTGAATCTTGTGGTTCTAAATTAAAATGGTGTATAATATAATAAAATATCCTTTGAATCTTGTGATTATAATTGAAATTGTACTCTAAGTCGCGACTAACATGTGTACATTTCAGAAGTTTAACATTAATACTACCTCTTGCGTTTACTTTTTAAGTCCCCAGGTGTCCGCAGTGTCTCAATTGTCCTTTCATTTCCTTCATTTGGCATATACTCCCTCTGTCTCAATTTAAGTGTCTATGTTTGACTAGACACGAAGTTTAAGAAATAAAGATAGACTTTTGAATCTTGTGGTTCTAAATTAAAAATGTGTATAATATAATAAAATATCCTTTGAATCTTGTGATTATAAACTTGAGATGTAGGATATTTGAATTGTCAACTTACTCAATATAAAAAGAGGCGGACATAACCAAAATAAGATAAATTTTGACAACAACTGAGAAATTAGGGGAAAAACAAGAGGAAAAGAAAAAAAAATATGGAGACTCACTAAGGAGAATCGCAGTATCCTTTGCAAAATATACAAATCATAAAGACTAACTAATTGAGTAACCAAATTAATCATGTTGGGCCCCGTGCATCGCACTGGCATAGTTTGCTAGTTACTTCATATGTTGCATAGGTACATAATTAGTATTCTTATTTGGACTGATTTATTGTTTGCTCTGTTATTTCCTTCATCTGTTGAGATTGTATTAACCGTATAGGTTAAGGTAAATATTTTGAAAGTAAACCATCGACACTACCTCGTTGAGCTCGGTTAATGATACTTATCGAGTACAAGTTGATTTTGTACTCATACTACATTTGTTGTACTTTTTAGGCAGATATTGATCCTTCTAATAGCGGTGTCCGTGATTGTGTGTAGATCAAGGCCTTTTTTCATTGCTCTTACGCCCAAGGTGGACGAACACAGCAACAATAAGTTGTACAAAAAGCAACTAAAATTTTACTCTAAGCAAGGACTAACATTTATACATTTCAGAAGTTGAACATTAATTCTACCTCTTGTGTGTTTACTTGTTAAGTCCCCACAGGTCCCCAGTATCTTAATTGTCCTTTAATTTTCTTCATTTGGCATATACTCCCTCTGTCTCAATTTAAGTGTCTACGTTTGACTAGACACAGAGTTTAATAAATAAAGATAGACTTTCAAATCTTGTGGTTCTAAATTAAAAATGTGTATAATATAATAACATATCCTTTTAATCTTGTGATTATAAACTTGACATGTAGGATATTTGAATTGTCAACTTACTAAATATAAAAAGAGGCGGACATAATCAAAATAAGACAATCTTTTTTTATTTAACAACAAACGCCCAAGGTGGAGGAACACACCAATAACAAGTTGTACAAAAAGCAACTGAAATTGTACTCTAAGCCGGGACTAACATGTGTACATTTCAGAAGTTTAACATTAATACTACCTCTAGTGTGTTTACTTTTTAAGTCCTCACGTGTCCGCAGTGTCTCATTTGTCCTTTCATTTCCTTCATTTGGCATATACTCACTCTGTCTTAATTTAAGTGTCTATGTTTAACTAGACGCGGAGTTTAAGAAATAAAGATAGACTTTTGAATCTTGTGGTTCTAAATTAAAATGGGGTATAATATAATAAAATATCCTTTGAATCTTGTGATTATAACTAAAATTATACTTTAAGCCGGGACTAACATGTATACATTTCAGAAGTTTAACATTAATACTATCTCTTGCGTGTTTACTTTTTAAGTCCCCAGGTGTCCGCAGTGTCTCAATTGTCCTTTCATTTCCTTTATTTGGCATATACTCCCTCTGTCTCAATTTAAGTGTCTATGTTTGACTAGACACGGAGTTTAAGAAATAAAGATAGACTTTTGAATCATGTGGTTCTAAATTAAAAATGTGTATAATCTAATAAAATATCCTTTGAATCTTGTGATTATAAACTTGACATGTAGGATATTTGAATTGTCAACTTACTAAATATAAAAAGAGGCGGACATAACCAAAAATAAGACAAATTTTAACAACAACTGAGAAATTAAGGGGAAAAATAAGAGGAAAAGAAAAAAAAATGGAGACTCACTAAGGAGAATTGCAGTATCCTTACAAATGCATAGGCCGGACGTCGATTAAAAAGCTCTCTAGCAAAACCCTACTTTTCATACAAACCCTAGCCTAAACCTACCTAGCCGCCGGCAACATGGCCACTAGTCAGCCACCACTGGTGGTTAGCCAGTCATCCTCCAACCCTACTACAACCCAAGCTCAGCCCATAACACATATGCAATCTCCCAAAACAAAGTACACAGATTTTTTCCAACCACCTACGTTAAACCTCATGCAAAACCCTACTGAACACAATGGAACAATGACGACTGCTACTGGTATTTCCATGAAGAAAGTGGTGATTAAGAATGGAATCCCAGTGATAAGATGGACTCAGAATGAAGTGAAGCAAAATGGAGAAACTAAAAAGACTACAATACGCAGTTATAGGAAAATTTTCATATGGCTGGCCAGAAATGGATGAACTGTGTAAGATTATACCTGATCAATGTGGAATCAAAGGAAGTTGTGAGATTGGATTATTTAGACATAGACATGTTTTGACTCGGCCATCTCTTATGGAGGATCTTGTTAATCTATGTTCTAAAACCTCATATTATTAAACTCCAAAGATGGATATTCATACTTGATAAGGCCACTTATTTATGATACAAAGTTTAGAATAAATGAGGAAACTTCTAAAGTAATATCATGGATATCATTGCCTGATTGTCACGCCCCAAAATCCACCCTCGACGTGACCGGCATCCGACGTCATGAACAACATCGGAAGTACCTAAAAGATGCAATAACAATATTTGAACCCGTCAGGTTCAATATTCGCCTCCAACAGTTTATAAAATAAATGTAACAAACTATGAATATATGAATTAAATCAGCGGAAGTCTTTATTCATCAAATACTTAGTCAAACGTAATAACGTGCCCGAGAGTTAATCAATAACTCAACAACTACCCACAATAACGTATACTATGGAGCTTCTAAGATAACAGCAATGTCTAAATTATCGGGACGTAGCCCGAAACTAAAATACGAAAAGTAAAGATAGAATTGTGCCCCCACGAACAATCATGTGGGCTCACCGAATAGTCTCAAAAGCAGCAAGTTCTCTTAAGTCGTAGACGTATCACGAACCTGCTATTCAATGATACCTAACATACCATCAAAAACAACAATAGTATGCCTGAATACTGGGTACTCAGTGAGTGTCTAAGGAGCAATAGTTAACAAAACAAGATATAATGAATAAAATCAATAAAATGATATCAATGAAAATAACAGTTCAAACCCAGGAATAAAGTGAGTCAGCAACATTAAAGAGTCATCAAAGAATCCAACAATGACAGACACATTAACTTAACTCCTTACCATTTACCAGGCCAAGTATTTCACTGACGAATTCAAATCACCACAAGCCACTCACAGGCAACAAGATATAAAACAAGCCACTCACATGCAGATCAATCAATCGATACTCCGGGTTAGGAAACCGCGAAGGCTAATCGTCCTCTGGACTAGCACAGCAATAGATACTCCGGGCTAGGAAGCAACGAAGGCTAATCATCCTCTGGACTAGCACAGCCATAGATACTCCGGTCTAGGAAGATACGGAGGCTAATCATCCTCTGGACTAGCACAGCAATAGATACTCCATGCTAGGAAGTAACGGAGGTCAATCGTCCTCTGGACTGACACAGCAATACTCATATCGATACGTTAGGATCCGTAATGGCTAATCATCCTCTGGACTAGCACAGCTTGCCCATACAGGCCTAAACACAAACAAAATACAAATCATGGCATATTACCGAATCATCAATCATGTCGTAGAGCCGACTCTCACTTCTCAAGTCATCATCTCAAAATAGAGGCATTTCAACTCATAACCGATTTAGAATCTTATTGAAATCTCTTATTCAATTTCAAATTCAAGAAACCCATTCAACAACAAAACAAGTTTAAGGTCCTACTTTTAGAAAAATAAGTCAAATCATCCAATAATGGCAAAAGCGAGTTTCACAAAGTAGTATAGTTTGTATAAGGTTCAATGCGGGCTTGACCCTACACACGCATGACCTTGTCTAAAAGAAATCATCTTTAATTCCAAAAGAACTTCCACCAAACAAGAGTTATAATCATGTTCATATTCCAAAGGAAGATTTCAAGTCACAAACAATCATCCACATGTTTCAAGCAATATAACATACTTCCAAGAAGGATTTTGAAAAGTAAACATACTTCAAGAAATATTTTTGGGAAAATATAGACATACTTGAAAAGACGAATTTTGAAATATAGACACACAAATCACCTTCATAGTCAAAGAGTATGTTCAAAAGAGACATACATCCAAAACCAGTTTTCAAAAGAGAGACATACTTCCAAAATAAGGTTTTCAAAAAAGAGACATACAAATTAACTTTATATTCAAAAAGGATTTTATTTTTAAAGAGACATACATCAAATCCCGCTAAAATCTAGCAAAACGGAGTTCCCAAGGTTCACAATCACACTACAATGGTTTTAGATGAGAAAGATTAGAGTTTTAATCTAATTCTACTCATATACCCCTTTATAGAAAAACTAGGGTTTTCATGTCTAGAACGTGTTCTTGAAAGCTTCATGAATCATTCATGGATTATAATCCCCTAGGAAAACCTACACTAGTCTAAACCCTTTCAATAACATCAGAAACATCAAGGATCATACCTTTTTGAAGGAATCTCAAAGCCTCCAACGTTCCTTTCTTCTTCTCTTTCTTTAGCTTTCAAGAATCTAGGGTTTGAAAAGATGAACTAGTGTTTAAGAGTAGTGAATTAACGTTAGACTGATGTATTAATGATAGGAATTGATCAAGAACCTACCTTATATGTTTTAGAGAAGCCCTAGGGTTATTTTTTCTCAAAAGTCAGCCAAAGATGAAGCAGAATGAAGGTTTAAGAAAATTTCACGTTCTGGGGTTTTTAAAGTCGAGCAAGGGGCGTGACGCATCCTGCAGGAGCATGATTTGTGGTGTTCATCCTGAGATTCGCAGGATTGAACCACACGATGATCCCACGAAACGCAAGTTAGTAAAACGACCATAACTTTTTACTCACAAGTCTGTTTAAGCTCCACTTTATACCTTTGGAAAGGTATTTCAAAGATATACAACTTCTATTAGAGGAAGTTTTCCCCAAATTCGTAATGGATTTTCACAAAATTGGCCTACAATACAGGTCAACAAAACTTAGGCAATTTTAAGAACTCTTACGAACTTTACTACTTGGTTTGATTCTATAATGACTATCTTTCACCCAAATTTATCCCAAAAGGATTCATATAGCTAAAATATCACATTTACACCCATTATACACATTCACACCTAACTCGAATTTATGGAGTGTTACACTGATTAATGCCAACTTTCTTCGTAAAGGAGGCTGTTTTTTCAATTGCATCAGTTGTTGGTACTCCATTACATGTTGATAAGGCTACTGAGAATTGTGCTAGACCTATTTGTGCTAGGGTAAAGGTGATGATTGACTTGTTGGATAATCTTCCTGATTGTGTTAACATGGAGATAGAGGATGAGGTTACTCATGAGATCAGGATTCAAAATCAGGTATGACAATCTTCCAAAATATTGTCGTGAGTGTAAACTGAAAGGGCACAATGAAGATGGATATTGGAAGTTGCATCCTGAATTATATCAGGATGAGGATGGCAATGTAGCTGAACAGGTAGATACCAATATGAGAAAGGGAAAGAGATTGTTGCTCATAATGAGAAACAAGTTGATGCAGTAGAGAAGGGAAAGGAAATAGCTGAGAAACCTGCTGCTCAAGGGATGCAGCAATCATATAGATGGAATTATTAGAAATTTAGAAAAGGAAGAGCAAGAATCTTAGCCAGTGGAAGGATTCTTGGTGATCCGGGAAATTGGAATGTAGTTAAGGATGGAAGAGAGACTAACAACTAGATGCAGGCCAAGGAGATTGTAAATATTGATGTTAGTCAAAACAAGTTTAATGTTCTTCAAAATGAGCAGCAGGAGACTGATAATGATGGATCACCTTCAAGTGTTGTAGAAGTCCTTAATAATTCAAAGGTTCTTTGGTACAGAAGTGGTAGACAAGATAAATGAGGAAGAAATGATTGATCAAGACGAAAATAAGGAGTGCAATTCCATGACAATTGATAATGCAGTGGTCAATGGAAAGAGCAGTGTTGTTAAACCAAATTCTATCAAGTCGGGTGAGAAGATTGAGGCAGCCAAGAACAACACAGACAAATTAGACAATGTGCCTGCAGAAGGTGATGGAGAGACAACCAAGGAGTGGATTAATAAGCCTTTGCTAGAGAAAAGACATTTGATGCAGAGGGATCAAAACATGCAACAGCACAAGATGAAAAGATAGAGAACTCTATTTCAGCAATAGCAGATGAGGAAAGTGAGAAAAGACTATATGCTGAACATTCTGGTGAGCTGATGGAAGAGTTGGGGATCCAAGATTTAGAGGATGATAATCAAGTTCACACAGATTTTATAGAGGAGCTGAATGATAATGCTATTGTTCAAGTTCCTTTACCTGTGGAAGCTGTGAAGGTCATCTCTCCTATGAAGGACCTTCATGATGTTGTCTCTTATAATATCATAGAGGCTGAAGTTATCCATGATACAGGTGAAAAGGCTGCAAGTACAAGTGATGTTGAAGCATCTGAGGCTTTGGCAGAAGCCTTAGATAAGGTAGGAGTGGTAGCAGGATTATCTCCAAAATCTCACTCTAAGGTATCAAAGAAGAAACATGGTAACTCTGAAGGGAAACCTCTTAGAGTTATTCCATACAGAGCAGCAAAGGGTAACCATAAGTGATGATGAAAACATTATTTTGGAATATCAGATCAGTAAAAACTCAAAAAGCTTTCCATAGAGTGCAGACGTTGCATAGGCATCATAAAGTTTGCCTTATAGAACTGATGGAACCTTTTCAACATATTAGACATATTCAACAATATGAGAGGAAGTTAGAGATGGCTTATGCTTGCTATGCCTCTGGAAAGATCTAGTTTTTTGTAGATGCAGATATTGATGTGGATATTGTGTGAGATGATTCTCAACAAATTTCCTGTAAGCTTACTTTCCAACAGCTGAATAAGATCATGTTTGTCACCATGGTCTATGCAAAGTCTGATGCAATGGAAAGATTAGCATTATGGAATAGCCTTTATGTTCTGGCTGATGGTATGGTAGCTTCTTGGTTGATAGGGGGTGATTTTAATGTGATTTTGAATGAGGAAGAGAAGATTGGTGGACTACCAGTATTGCTAAATGAATATGAAGACTTTGCATTTTGTCTTAATTCTTGTGAGCTGATTGAAGCAGGTTTTAAAGGAAGTCCTTTCACTTGGTGGAATGGGAGATCTGATGGGCAGTGTATCTTCAAAAGGCTTGATAGAATGCTATATAATAATTTGATGCAACAATGGTTTGGTTTCATTGAAGTGGATCATCTATCTGGGACTGGTTCTGACCATGCTCTTTTATTGCTATCTTGTAATGAACAACAACAACAATTTATTATACCTTTGAAATTTCTGAAATTTTGGGTAGATCATGAATCTTTCCAATCAGTAGTTACTCAGAACTGGCATGCAGAAGATGAAAAGGATGTATTCTTATCTTTTAAGAAGAAAGTGAAGAAAATTAAAGTTGTTTTATCAGCATGGAGCAGGCAGGTTTTTGGGGACATTTTCAAGCAGCTGACTATTAGAGAGGATATTGTTAGAATTAAAGAACAATTGTTTGAAGAAGCCCCTACTGAAGTTAATAGAATGGTGCTACAAAGAGCTCAGCTGAGCTTAAGAAGTACTTGCACTATGAAGAGGAGTATTGGAGACAAAAATCTAGTTATGATTGTTTTGCGGAGGGGGATAGAAACACCAGATTTTTTCACAATATTATCAATGGTAGAAGGAAAAGAACTCAATTTAGGAGAATTCAGAATTCTGATGGGAATTAGATTGAAAGTGCTAATGAGATAGCTGATGAGGAAATCGCCTTTTATCATAAGCAATTCACTCAGGATTCAATACAGAATTTTCAATCTGAGGTGGCTATATTGGATCATATTCCTAGTATGCTATCAGAGGAGGAAAATGCAGATATTGTTGCTATCCCAACTATGGAAGAGGTCAAACAGGCTGTGTTTGAATTATCAGGGGATAGTGCTAGTGGTCCAGATAGACTTACAGGTATATTCTATCAATCTTTGTTGGAAACTGTTGGTGTAGATGTATTTCATGTGGTGAAGGTGTTCTTTGAGGGTCAGACTTTGCCCAAGTCTATTACTCATACCAACCTGGTTTTTGTTGCCAAAGAAGAATGAGCTGGAAAGCTTTTCTGACATGAGGCCTATTAGCCTTAGTGACTTTATTAACAAAGTTATTTCTAGAGTGGTGCATAACAAACTGGAGAAGGCCCTACCTAGATTGATAGCTGCCAATCAATCTGGTTTTGTAAAGGTCAGGAATATTATTGAGAATGTTTTGTTAACTCAAGAGATTGTTTCTGATATAGGTTAAGGGGCAAGCCAGCTAATGTAGTCCTCAAATTGGACAGGACTAAGGCTTATGATAGAGTCTCTTGGTTCTTTTTTATGAAGGTTCTGAGAAGAATGGGATTTTCTGAGTAGTGTATTGATATAATGTGGAGACTTCTAGCTAACAATTGGTATTCTGTGTTGGTAAATGGATAGGCTCATGGCTTCTTTCATTCAACTAGAGGAGTTAAGGAGGGTGATCCACTATCACCTGCATTATTCATCTTTGTCTGCTGAAGTGCTAACAAGGGCTCTTAATGCATTATTTGATGATCAAGATTTAAAAGGGTATGGGATGCCAAAATGGAGTGCCAATCTTAATCATTTGGCTTATGCAGATGACACCATAGTTTTTGCCTCAGCTGATGAAAAATCATTGGAGTTAATTATGTCTACTTTGAAGGCTTATGAAGACAGTTTTGGTCAGTTGATTAATAAGAGAAAGAGTTCTTTCTACATGCATGCTAAGGTCTCTAATGTATTAGTGCAGCAAGTTGAGCAGATCACTGGTTTTACAAGAGGGAACTTTCCTTTTATAGACTTAGGCTGCCCAATAACTCATGCAAGGAAAAGGAAAGCTGATTATACAGACCTTATTAAGAGGATCAAAGATAAACTGCAGGTTGGGAAAGGTAAGCTTCTTTCACCAGTTGGTAAGGCAGTATTGATCAACAATGTGCTTCAGAGTGTTCCTATCCATATTCTATCGTTACCATAAGGCCTCCAAAGTGTGTGATCAAGGAGATTCATAAGATTTTTGCAAAGTTTTTCTGGTCTAATAAAGAGGATGTGAAGGCTAGACATTGGGCTGCCTGGTTGAAGATGTGCTTTCCAGTTGAAGAAGGAGGATTGGGATTCAGGTCTCTTTTTGATGTATCCAAGGCCTTGAATGCTAAATTGTGGTGGAGGTTCAGAACTTCCAATTCTCTGTGGGCAAATTTTCTTTGGAATAAATACTGTAAAAAGCAGTATCCACAATATGTTACATGGAAAGGAGGATCTCAAGTATGGAAAATGGTGTTAGAAGCTAGAGATAGCATTGAACAAGAGATCTGGTGGGAAACACATAGTGGTACTGCTAACATTTGGTATGATAACTGGACTAAATTAGGAGCATTACACTATGTTGTTCCTAATGACTTCATCATTGATGATAGTGTAGAAGATGTGTGTCAACTTATTACTGAGAATGGATGGAATGAGGAATTGCTGCATCATTATTTACCTGATGAGATTGCTAATCATGTTTTAAAGGAGATGACATGTTTTAAAGGAGATGAAAGTGCATATTGAAGAAAAGATCATGGGACAAGCCCTGGTGGATGATGACAAGTTCTGGCAAATTAACAGTTTCTAGTGCATGGGAATTATTAAGACAAAGAGCAAAATTTTCACAGATTTATAAGCAGATGTGGATAAAAGGGGTGCCTTTCAAGATCAATTTTCTGCTATGGAGGATGTGGAAATTCAAAATACCAGTTCATGAGGTTTTGCAAAGTATTGGTATTCCTGTGGTTTCTAGGTGCTACTTGTTGTCTTTTGCATACCAACAAGAAACAATTGATCGCTTGTTTCTTAATGGAGAATTAGCAAGCATAGTGTGGAAATTCTTTTCTGATGCAGCAGGGATAGCCATGGTGTGTCATAATGTCAAACATACTATACAAATCTGGTGGGAAGCTGATTGTCACTATAAACTGAAGGTGGTGTATAGAGTTGTTCCTGCTATGATTTTGTGGCAGATATGGAAGTGGAGAAATACAACAATCCATTGGGGGACTTTGTCATTATATAGAGTATTGCATGAAATCCAGGAAAATATTCATAGGTTCTGCAGAGTTAAATTTCCTGCCTGGCAGAACATACCACACAAATGGTCAGATATAGTTGAATATGTGGAAAGTTTCCAACCTTGCATCACCTGTGTTGTTGTAAGATGGGACTTTCTACTTACAGGATGGTTCAAACTGAATACTGATGGTGCAGTAAAAGGTAATCCTGGTCCCAGTTTAGCTACCTTCTGTGTGAGGAATTGTCACACCCTAACAATGGTAGGGCATGACGGGCACCCGACTCTCATCAGAGTCAAGCGAACCCTCAGACATTCACTCTATCAAAACCTGTCATTTCAAAAAAAAATTAAGAACATAAAACTTTTCCAAATATAAATCATTATCTTTATAACGATTATGAAAACTTTCAATCAAATAAGTACTTTAAACCAATTGAAATCATCTAAAATAAATAATCTTCTAAAATTCACAAATGACTCAACTGACATCACTTTGTCGACATCTCGACAAACATACCACAGGACACTGTCTTCAGAAATCTCTAAGAAGTAAACTGAACCGTATGAGTCAGGACAGGGCCCTGACATACCCATTATTATACATATCTATACATGACTTAGCACAGCTCCAAAATGAGGTGGAACTTGCTAATCCCAGTTGACGCCAAGCATCCTAGCTATACACTTAACCTGCCAAACAATCTTGGGCTGCGAGCATGAACGCAGCGTCCCCAGGAAAAATGACGTCAGTACGGACAATGTACTGAGTATGTAAGGTGGTAACAAATCATAATCATAATTTGACTTAGGAGAGAAGAAATCACAATATAACTCAACACCTGCAGCCTTCGCTGGAAGAAACATAAATATGCATACGAAGTCTCAAAAAAAATCTTTAAGTAAATAATGCAATCCAACACACATGCCGCTTCCGACATGTTAACAGAATGGTCCCGCCGGGCGCTTCCGGCTAGTACCACAATAGTCCGCCGGACGGCCTCGCTTCCGCATAACAATGATGGTTCTTCGGTGACCGCTTCCGCTTAGCTAGGGTGGTTCTTGAGGCGCTTCCGCTTAATATCACCATCATATCAACACAAACCAAATCCACAAATATCGATTTCAATTCAAATCATAAGTCACTAATCAATTCATCACAATCTAGTTATTAGCCATAGTCTTTCATAAAAAGTTATCAAATTTGTACCTCACAAGACTTAAGAGGACATACTTCCAGGTTTGAGGGTAGAATTGTTAGTAAATTATTACTACTTATATTCTAATTTCATCTTATTTCCCTACCCAAAGAATAATGATCATCTCAGTACAAAGGGATGATACTATGGAATGTAAACATAAATCGTAAATGAAATGAAGTAGTAAAATCTCGCGCCTCTTCGGAGTGGTTTTGAAATTCAAACTTTATGTTTCCTTTAGTATAAAACTCATTTCCTCGAAATCGTTAGTAAAACCATATACACAACTCAACTTGGCACCTTATGGGTATTCCCTGGAAATGAATAGGAGTACAATATCAATAAGCCATCACAAGAAACATTTAGACCTTACTCGTCTAAGAATAGAATCATATGGAGTATATATAGAATGAATAACAACAAGAATCATGCCAAAGGAAGAAAGGTTTGCTTTACATACAAGAATCATGCCAAAGGCAGAAAGGTTTGCTTTACATACCTTTGCCGCTTTCCAGTTAACCACAGTCCATCTTCGGGTCACGCTAATCTATCAACAATATCAATTTACCAACAATCAATCCAATATATATCCTTATAATCAATCCCTTAAACTTATTATCTCTATTTCTAACGAATTTTTGACATTTCCTTTATAACCGGACAAACCGAAAATCCAATTCAACTAAATTATCAAGAACAACATCAAACAACAATATAGACAATAAATATACATCATAACTCGGATATTTCCATCCATTTAACTCCACCAACAAAATTTCCACCTTCATAAACTTCCCAAAAATGCCAAACGAGCTTTTAACATTATTTCCTCCGTTCTAATCCGTTAAAACTCTAAATAAACACTTTAATAACATAAAAGGAAGTTTATACATACCTTAGAAGCAGCTCAACCATGAAATATCGTCCCCCAAGCTCAATAATTATCTTAAAACGATGACGACAACTCGTACTACACTTTATCCTTCACGAGCCTCGAGATTCGGGGCCTCGAACTTGATCGAACCCTTGCTTTATCTCTCTAAACTCCCCTCACTCTCTCTCTACCATGTTCTAGACTTTTTGGTATGAAATGAGGATGATAAGGGTTAAAACCACCCTTAAATAGCAAGGGAAGTGGGCCTGACCCGACTTGGAGTCGGGTTGGGCCGAGCCCACTGCCCAGCTTGACCTTTCTGTCTTAAAATATCCATGACTTTTTATCCCTATGTCGTGTGAAGGCCCACGACCTATGGTTGGAAATCTAATTCAATCATCTACAACTTTTATATTTGGAGTTTTCCCAAATTCCCAAATAATGATAGGGTTATGTCCTCCCGAAATCAGATCACCCGAAAACGTAACTTAAAAGCATCTTTTTGGAGGGCTTACACTTAGATTTGGCTCAAGGGTCCTTCTTGAGTTGTGTTTAACTTCACATATATTATCCGTATAACTTGTCATATGTCCTTTATAAAAACCCCATCGTGCGTGAGCCCCCTTCACTTACGGTTACGAGGGCTATATATTTTTTAACGTATCATTCCAATCATACCGTACGAATTCCAAATATCATACTCACGTTGCAATCCTCATTGCTAATACAAGAGAATTTCATCCTTTACACTTGTAATATTGCTCCTCCTTGAGCTCTCATTAAGCCGTCTGCAGCCTTAGTAACGCGAAATTTTCTGGGGTGTAACATCTTTCCCCTCTTAGAAACATTCGTCCTCGAATGTTAAATGAGACTAATACTCGTATCCAATTCCAACACTTACTAATATCACTCACCCCTTCACAATTCCTAAGGTCCTTGTCGATACTTATCTTTCCTCTATAAGCTTCAACTTCCCTTAACCTCATTGATGCTTTCAGTTATATTTCTTTCTATGAGAGACACATTACTCCCTTTCCTCAAACACATATAATCATGTTTCTTTCTCTTCCTTGTTTCATTCTTTACTCGTTTAAGCTTACTCTTTTTTTATACTAACTCACCTCTCGAATGACTCCTTGCTTATCATTGCTTCCCCTCTTAAGTCTCTTCTCGTAATCTTATCACATTATTCGAATCACATTAATCTTAGTTCATCAACCTTACTTCTAATCCCGAGAGAACTTAACTTAACCCTCGACTCACTTCTATATCCTCGAGTAATTTCAACCTAACTCTCAAACTCATTCTAACCCGTCTTATAACCCTCCTTTCACTTATTTACAACTATTATTAACCTTTCATTCTTCGGTTTACACTTGTGTATCTTACCGATCATAGACACATATATATATCGATCACAATTAATTTTAACAAAATTTTGAACCTCCTCTCGTAATTTGTACTACCCACATGTATACGGTGTAACCAACAAGCCTCGGAGGCAACAATCAAAATATATCAACTTGCCTCACATTTGGCCACAATCAAAATATATCAACTTGCCTCGGGGGCCACAATCAAAATATATCAATATTGGAATTAATCATATTGGCTTATAGACATACCGTAAAATGTTTCACACAACGGCATTCTCAATTCTACTTTATTACCGCAATCCGTCGTAGCACTTACCTTAAATAGCAATCATTAATCATCGCAGAACTTACCTTTCTTACCACCCAATTCCAATTTCGCAATCATAACCGCACTTTACAATCACTTAATCAAAAATTCAAATCTTAAAGTTAGCGCAAGGATTCAAGGCCTATAACATCCACGTACGCTATAGCACAACCTATGATTGAACGTCGGAAACCATTTAGATATCTCGTAGCCTCCTGCTCATAAGCGTGGTCGACAACACACCTTGAACAAGACTTTCTACCCGACACGACTTTCGACAACCCCTAGATGTATTAATATTACCACTATTGTATTATTACCAATGGTAGGCATGACGGGCACCGACTTATTAGAGTCGAGCGAACCTCGACATTTGCTCTATCAAACTCCGTCATTTAAAAAAAAATTAAAAACATAAAACTTTTCCAAATATATATATATATATATATATATATATTTCAATCAAATAAGTACTTAAACCAATTGAAATCATCTAAAATTCCGTTCTAAAATCCACAAATAACTAAATTTACATCACTTTGTCGACATCTCGACAAACATACCACCGGGACGTCGTCATTAAAGTCTCTAAGAAGTAACCGAACGCATGAAGTCGGGCAAAATATACCCATAATCATACAAGTCCGTACATGACTTAGGTTAATGAGTGAACTTGCCAATCGGTCGACGCGCATCCAGCTATATACTTAACACTTAACCTGCAAACAATTTGGGTGGGCGCCCACGCGTCCCCGAGCAAAATGACGTCATTACGGACAATGTAATGATACGTAAGGTGGTAACAAATCATAATCATAATTTAACCAGGAGAAAGAAATCACCAAATCTAACTCACAATGGTATTCCGGGAGAAACATAAATGTGGAAGTCTCAAAACAATCTTTAAGTCTCTTTCAACACACATGCCGCTTCCGACATGTTAGGATGAACGGTCCTTCGGACGACAGCCGCTTCCGGCTAGTATCACAATAGTCCCCGGGAGCTTCAAGATAATAACGACGGCCCCTTCGGCGCCCGCTTCCCGGCGCTAGGGCGGCCCATGCATTGCAACCGCTTTTAGCTTATTTAATATCACCATCATATCAACAAAAACCAAATCCACAAATATCAATTTCAATTCAAATCATAAGTCACTAATCAATTCATCACAATCTAGTTATTAGCCTTAGTCTTTCATAAGAAGTTATCAAATTTGTACCTCACAAGACTTAGGAGGACACAGGTTGAACAAAATTATTGTGAAATTCTTACTACTTATATTCTACTCAATTTCATCTTATTTCCCTACCCAAAGAATAATGATCATCTCAATACAAAGGGGATGATACTATGGAATGTAAACATAAATCGTAAATGAAATGAACAGTAAAATCATGAGTGGTTTTGAAATTCAAACTTTATGTTTCCTTTAGTATAAAACTCACTTTCGAAATCGTTAGTAAAACCGTATACACAACTCAACTTGACACTTATGGGTGTTCCAATTTCAATTATGAGTACAATATCAATAAGCCATCACAAGAAACATTTGGACCTTACTGTCTAAGAATAGAATCCGGAGTACATATAGAATGAATAACAACGATAATCATGCCAAAGGAAAACAAGGTTTGCTTTAAACCTTTGTCGCTTTCCATAAGAACCATCTTCGGTCACGCTAATCTATCAACAATATCAATTTAACAACAATCAATCCAATATATATCCTTATAATCAATCCTTTAAACTTATCTCTATTTCTAACGGAATTTCGACAGCATTTTCTTTATAAACTGAACAAACCCGAAAATCCAATTCAGCTAAATTATCAGCAACAACATCAAACAACAATACCGACAATCAATATACATCATAACTCAAATATTTCCATCCATTTAACTCCCTCCAAAATTTCCCCCACCTTCATAAACTTCCCAAAATGCCAAACGAGCTTTTAACATTATTTCCTCCATTCTAGTCCGTTAAAACTCTAAATAAACACTTTAATAACATAAAAGGAATCTTATACATACCTTAGCAGCAGATCAACCATGAAATATCATCCCCCAAGCTCAATAATTAGCTTAAAACGACTACGACAACTCGTACTACACTTTATCCTTCACGAGCCTCGGGATTCGGGGCCTCGAACTTGATCGAACCCTTGCTTTATCTCTCTAAACTCCCCTCACTCTCTCTCTACCATGTTCTGGACTTTTTGGTATGAAATGAGGATGATAAGGGTTAAAACCACCCTTAAATAGCAGTGGAAGTGGGCCCGACCGATTTGGAGTCGGGTTGCCCAAGTAGCCAAGCCCACTGCCTAGCTTGACCTTTCTGTCTTAAAATATCCATAACTTTTTATCCCTATGTCGTGTGGAGGACCACGAACTATGGTTGGAAATCTACTTCAATTATCTCCAACTTTCATATTTGGAGGTTTCCCAAATTCCCAAATAATGATGGGGTTATGTCCTCCCGAAGTCAGATCACCCGAAAACGTAACTTAAAAGCATCTTTTTGGAGGGCTTACACTTGGATTTGGCTCAAGGGTCCTTCTTGAGTTGTGTTTAACTTCACATATATTGTCCGTATAAATTTTCATATGTCCTTTATAAAAATCCCATCATGTGGGCCCCACCTCAGCTTACCGTTATTAGGGCTATATTGTCACGACCCAACCCCGTAAGCCGTGACTAGTGCCCGGGCTAGACACTCATATACACCTGTTAACTATAATCATCCACGTCCAAAGATGATAAGAACTTATATAACAAGGCAAGACGCCATCTCAAACCTGCCGCATATATAGACATCTCATAGCAACTCCGTCTCCCGAGGAGTTACAACTTTCAACAAATAACATCGCACATAGGCGGCAAGCTATCATAATATGTGGGAACGTCCCGACCGTACACGAGCCGACAAGGCTACCATAACACACAACTTCCAAAACATGTATATATATATATACGCAAGCCGACAAGGAACGCGCTCACTACACACAACATCCCAAAACATATATATACGCAAGCCGACAAGTGCCGCCACTACGAACCGGAACGCCTCTAAAACATAAGTCATACGGACATGGCGGACAAGAATTATATACAACCCACACATATGTCTACGGACCTCTAAGAGTAACAACAAGATTATTTGACGGGACGGGGCCCGCCGTACCCCCGGGTAAACACATATATACAATAAGAGGATGCGTACCCAAATCTAGCTCGGGACAATGGAGCACTCCAAGATAGCTCGATAGGAATCCCTAAGTACGGCGGATCACCGAAGGGCAGTACCGCGGGCATGAAACGCGACCCCCCGAAGAAAAGCGGGGTCGCACGCAGATATGTCGAGTATATAAACATGAACATAAGAAGAAAGATCATAGCGCGAAGTAGGGATTCCGAAGGAGGCAAATATGATAATCAAGGAATCACCGCATTCGTGTCGTATGAAATAAAATCATGCACGTCTATATCATATATCATATCCAGGCCCATTATGGACTCGGTGAATCGTCATATATCATACTCGGCCCATCAGCGAGGCTCGCGCCATCATCACATCATATCATCATATATATATATATATATACCGTACCCGACCCTACGAGTGAGAGACACGGTGAACAATGCGGTGAAACCGTGCACGATAACATACCGGCCCGGACTCGGTGAAAGATGTAATAACGAAGATGCACGAGCGAGTAGTGAGTAACCATATGCATATAAATCATCTTTTGAGACTCGATAGATAAGTAGACTAATCAACGCTCGAGTATCGGGATAATAGTCACCACTCGGTACTTATGAATATCATTACGAACTATGTCAAATAACGCTTGGGGATCATAGCCATGTATCAAACTAATACGGGAACTCGCTTATAAAAAAGTTATGGTCATTAGCCATTATAGAGTTTTTCAGGAATAAGAACTTTTATATATCATTTACTATCCAATCATATAGAAGACATGCTAACATCAAGAAGTGAATAAGAATCATAAACATGCTCGGAACTTATGAATAGAGTTACCCCAAAGCTCATATCATATCTTACTTACATCTAGGACATGCCAAAAAATAGAAGGAATAGGCTTTACATACCTTAAGCGTTTACTCGCAATACAACACGTATACGCTGCCCAATAGTGTCTCAACCTATATTAAGACGTCAAGAACTACGATTAAACTACCGGGAGATTCAAAACGTATTCCAACGTTAGTAACTCCTTTCTAGATAATTAGACGACGTTTCCCTTACATTCAAACCAACCACATACAACCAAACCAACATCAATAATCATACGTTCAAGTACCAACCCGAGACCTATTCAAACAAGACTCGGGAACACTCCGGACAGCCCGTACAACATTCCAAACAGCCCACATTCACAATATTCGACAACAATCCACATACGACTACTACATATTCAAATTGCTCTTAATGATTCATAATCGTAACATTTTCATCTAAACAACCTTACAACAGCCCAACTAACACACAACACAACATATAATCTTAATTACCATTAATCTTCCAAGCTCAACAAGAACAACAACAACACAATCTTTTCATCCAAATTCATGATCTATAACAACAACCACACGTTACAACATTATTCATTTAAATGCAAGAACTATACTAACAACATACTAATTTCTACAATAGCCCACAAACAATTACAACTCCAACTTGAACCATTAAATCCTTCATTCTCATCATAAAATCCATAACAACAACAACCAAAATTCTAAGTAAAATCAATTCATCATTTTCTCCTAAAACGGCCCCTATACGGCTTCAACAACATTCTAACACCAACATACATGATTTCATAGATTCAATTCATATTTACTAAGTTACAACAAGCCCAAATCCTTACTAAAACATGTAGAACATGATCGGCCACCTTACCTTAACAACTTGACTTCTCAACTTGGCTAGAATTGGTGAATTGAAATAATACTTGTTCTTACTACTCCAACGGATACTCCACGTTGCTATGCACCTTCCAAAGGGTTGAAATGCTTTATAAAATAATTTTTTTGGCATCAATTTCATGGGCTTAAACACCCCGGCCTATGGCCGTACCGCCATGGCTTCGAACTCCCTTTCTCTCTCTTTTTTTAAGTTCATAATTTGGAAGATGAACAATGAATTAAATTAGTCATCAACTTCCCTTTTTATATGCCACACATGATGGTGACACATGTCCAACCTTGACATGTGTCCCATTATCCTCCATGAACCCATCACATTCAGCCATATGTTGTGGGGCCCACTTTGTGGTCTAATTAGGCTAATTAATCATAATTAATCACTAATCCCCACTTAATAATTTAATCATGGTTAATTAATCCCTAATCTCCATTAATATTTCTACACTAATGGAAATTGCAAACAAGTCGTGCCATATTAATATCGGGGATTAAAAGTCCTTGTCTCATTTCCAAAAATAATCTTGTCCTTGGACTTATGTCGGTTAGCTTACGAATAATTCATCGTACGAAAATACGGGGTATAACATATATATCTTTTAACGTATCATTCCAATCATACTGTACGAATTTTAAATATCATACTCATGCTGTCCTCATGCTAATACAGTAGAGTTTCATCCTTTATACTTGTAATATTTGCTCCTCTTTGAGCTCACATTAAGCTGTCTGCAACCTTAATAACGCGAAATTTTCTGGGGTGTAACAGGAATGACAGTGGTGATCTTATATATGCTGAAGGTAAGAAACTTACTGATAATGGAACAAGCTTGGTTGCAGAAGCTGTGACACTGAGGGATGGTGTTGCATCTTTGTGAAAGCCACAATCTGTGGCCATTAATAGTTGAAACTGATTCCTTATCCATGAAGAAGTTTATATCTGGTGAATGGGAAGCACCTTGGAGCATTATTCTAATAGTTAATGAGATCAATAGAATGAGGAGAAATTAGATCACACAGTTTCAGCACATATTCAGAGAAGGGAATGCAATGGCAGATTTTTTGACTAACTTAGCTTTTGATTTTGCTGGTATAGTTCAGTTTCATAATTTTCAGGAGTTACCTAGTGCAACAAGGAAGTTAATCAACATGGATAAAGCTCAAGTTCCAAACTTGAGAATCGTATACACAAGGGATAGGAGGACTCGATACAACAATTTACCAGCGACATTAATAGCATTTGCGACGGACATCATACAATGTACCAGAGCAACTTTGCGGCCTCCATGATTGCGATGTTAAAATTTTCGGAATGCACCGAGTTCTTTCATATCACATCTTGTACATTAGTTGACATATCTCATGTGGGGTGGTATTAGTGTGTTTCATGCTCATTCCCTATGTGAAGGATGTTAACTAATATAGAAGGTGTTTTTGATTCTTTTTGCATGGCATTTCCACTTCAGAATGCAACCTGACAACCTTAGAAGCCTGATGAACTACATGCCTGGATTCTAGAAGAGAATTCACAAACTGAAATCCATACACCTGGTGAGAGCTTGAGGTGTGAAGATTGGAGGAAAGTCAAGTATCCAGGATTTTTCTAGTTGATAGCTTGTTTAGGTTGTTATTTATGCATGTTTTGATTTTTTTTTTTTTTTTTTTTAATTTTCCAATCTTTTTGATTGATTGTACAGGCTCTTTTATTTTGAATAAAATGGCACCTTTGGTGGTTTTTTTTTTTTTTTTTTTTTTTTAAAATGGGAATCACGGTATCCTTTGCAAAATATACAAACCATAAAGACTAACTAAATTGAGTAACCAAATTAATCATGTTATTCCTGCATCGCACGGCATAGTTTGCTAGTTACTTCATATTTTGCATATGTACATAATTAGTGTTCTTATTTGGACTGATTTATTGCTTGCTCTGTTATTTCCTTTATCTATTGAGATCGTATTAACCATATAGGTTAAGGTAAATATTTTGAAAGTAAACCATCAACACTACCTCGTTGAGCTCGGTTAATGATACTTATTGAGTACAAGTTGATTTTGTACTCATATTACATTTGTTGCACTTTTTATGCAGATACTGATCCTTCTAATAGTGGTGTCCGTGATTGTGTGTAGAGCAAGGCCTTTTCTCATTGCTCTTACACTTTTTGCCATTCTCCTTCTTTTATTTAAAATATAAATAAAAGTCAGTGCAAATATTAGTTCAGGGTGGGAAAGACTAATAGATTGGGAGATTGATGGTGAAGTGAATGAAGATTTCATTTTAAAAATTATCTAGGTTTTTATCATTTTTTGTGTTATTACCTTTCTCAATTTTTTTTTTAATATTATTTGTAGAATTTTAGTGAAAACTTTACTTTTGCTTATTTAGTATGACATCTTTCTATATTTAGTAATAATTCAACTTTAAATTTACCTTTTACTCTTAATTAAATGATTTCTAGCCACACAAATTTTTATAATTTGTTTTAGAGCACAAGTTTTAAAAATCTTCATTTATTTTTTAAACTTCGTGCCTAGTCAAATATCCTCGTATAAAATGGGACGGACCGAATAAAATGGAAGAGAGTAGAAATTTGGAGGGCAAGTGATGAAAACGTGGGGGACTAGAGTGTAGTTAAAACAACGTTCTGTCCCAATCTTGACCCCTCGCCAAAGTGGATTTTCGGGTAACTACATTAAGCTGAAATCTGCCGTTCATTGGAAAGTAAAATCGAATTAAACAGATATGGCAGATGGAAGGAAAGAATGTCCAACATCCCCTCAAGCAGCAGTGACAGCAAATGCCCAGCTATTCGGAGTTCTCTCCAGTCTTCTCCAACAGGTATGCAACTCTTACATATACCCTTCTGTCCTAATTTATGTGTCACATTTCGGATTTCAAAATTCAAAAAGGTGTTTCTTTCACTGTAACTTTTTTATATATCTTTAAATATTTTAAATTATTAATTATAGTAACTTACAGTACTTTTTGCTAGTTTTCAACTAGTAAATTTAATTTCAAAAAATTTAAAAACTCTGTGTAAGTTTTTATGGTCAAAATTAAACTGTTTGACTCTCGAAATCTGAACTGTGCCAGGGAGTATATATACTGTGATTGAGGCGGCTAATGGATAAACTTTTGGCCTTTCTTCTTATTAAATCTCGGATCTGTGTATCTTGGTATAGTTCTTTGACATATCGGATTTTTGGTCTGAGAATTTATGAAGAGGACTTGTTCAATTAGCAGCTGAATACTCAATCTTGATGTGACCCATTAAAAATGAAACAAAGAACAATAGAGCTTTACTTTGATTTGTTCATTAGCTTATTAAAAAGCCGTTAATTACTGGGATTGGTTCCCGCATCGCTGTGCCTAAAAGAAATGGTAAGTTTGGTTTGAGTGTCTATGATGAGGTGGATATATATGCTTCCGGGTGGTGAGACGAGAGACGAGGTGTCGTGCAGTATGGTTATGGGGCAAATTTACTTTAAAAATTATGGTGCACGTGAATCAATGGTCTCTCCACAAAACTAGGTATTATATATATATATATATATATATATATATATATATATATATATATATATATATATATTAGAATTGATATTGAGTTAGGAATAGGGATCAATTCCCACTTAGTACTTTTTTTCTCCACTCATGTTCTAGAAATTCTAAATCTGCCTCTGAACAGGGCTAGTAAATGCCATCAAGTACACAAAATACCTGTTGGAACAAAGCAGGTCCAGAAGTTTGATTTGACAAAATTTCGAGTAGAACGAGACTATTGGGGCAATTGTTGGTTCAGGCAGTGAAAGGGGTTGGAAGTTAATTGTAAGGGGTAGAAAGAGGATGGCTTCTCAAGGTAGGTGGTATCTTTGTGATTTTCTTTAGTTAAGGCCCCTTTCATGCTATGGAGCAGAAAAGGCTCTTTAAGATTTCTTTATGTGCTGGTTTCTTTTTCTAATGTTTGTATAGATCAGGGTATAAGATAGTACTATTGTCAAAGTCATTTCAGAAAATTGAAGTCAAAAAATTGTAACTGGTCGTTCCTCCATCTCCCCCTAGGTTTTAGGGTAACAACTACCATAAGAAACGCTTGGTTATAATTCTTTTTTTTTAGGGACACACATAGGCTTATTTGTAGTGATAAAATGCAAAGAAACTCTCTTGACTGAGAAATCCTTTGGCATGATTGTTAAGGAATAATAAGTGTCTCGTGAACATAAGTACCTGTGATTTACAAGAGAAAGGGAAGCAGTGTGCCAAAGGTTGGATGGACCAATCTTTATTCCCTTTTCTCATGTTATCCAATCGCATTAGCATGTTTTAGAATATGCCAAACTAATTTAGAGCTCAAATCAAGGAGGACACAGATCCATTGTGGTGAAATATCTCCCATTTAAGTCTCAAAAGTGTCTTTAAGGTGCTAGCTAATGCTTTGAGATATCTTTAGAGGAAACCCAACACAGTATCTGGTGCACCTTTTCACTTTTCTCTGTAAGAAGTTAAAAGAACATTGGAAACATTGTGTATAAAGTACTTAATGATATGTCATTATTGAAACTTAAAAGAGTCATTAAGAGTATTTTGTATAATCTTCTGATATTTCAGCATGTTATTATTGAAACTCAACAAATAATCAAGAATATCATATTCTTAATGATTATGCCTTCATAGTTAAGAATCCAGAGAATATGAAACTTTCTCGAGTTCATCAGCTCAAGTCCCTACCTAAAGATCCCTCTTGTTTGTTATTAATCATCAATTCAACAACAGTCTTTCTCTCTTCTTTTCTAGTGCCTTCATTATCTTAGTGGAGACCTAAATAATTTTTGCCCACTGCATCTCGCATCTCTTTCTGTTTTTGTATTTGTTGTTCTCTCGAAGTCTTCACACTCATGACCAGTAGTGGCGTCCTATGCCTCTTATCAATTGTCTAGTGCTGATGTCATCAATCTTTGTCAGCTAACATGTCAAATCAGCTCTCCATATTTGTCTAGTCATTAATTTATGTTAGCTAACTTGTCAAATTTTAGTCATCTAGGTCAGTTAACCTTTAGGCCAATTTTCCCCCGTCAACACCATGTTATCCACAATCATTGAGCTAACTGGTAAAGCTAGCAACATGTTTGTCTTTGTCATTATTCTAGTTAAGCCGACTGATTCACAGTGGTGTCATGGTCAAGTCAGTCTCATTACATGGATCATGTTTTGAATTCAAATATCAGTTCAATAAATATTTGAAATGCTCCCAAACACATTTATCAAGACACCCCCCCTAGGGTCCCTTCTGGGCCTTAGACTCCCATCCCGGTGATCATTCTGATCGCCGGAAACCTCTCTCCTCCTCCTTTTTTCTCTCTCTTACTCCTCCAGCCACTCTCTTAGACCTCCCTCTTTCTCTTTCCTTCTTTTCTTTCCACTTTCTCTAGCCACTCCCTTAAATGGATAACACCATCTATTTTGCCATAGTTTTCAAATCCTACGATATCATGAGATCTTCGGAAGCTACAGATGTTTGGTTCGACTGGACAAGCAGGAACTTTATCAGGAGCACTAGTTTCAATATTAAGACCATGGACTGGATTGTTCTGGTTATGTTGGAAGCCTCAAAGGTGCATGGAAACAGAGTCAGAAGATGGAAGAAGAACGATAATCTGTCGGAGATTTTTGTATCAAAAAATTACAATAGATATGGACGTTACATCAGCATGTTAAGCCTGAGAGGAAAAAGAAGGTCAGTTCTAATCATCCCTGAACTAGCTTTCAATGTTGGATGGAAAGATATTGCCGACAAAGTGGGTAGATTCATAAAGAGCCATGCCATTCAATCAACAACTTTTGCCACCGGATTAACAGAGAAAAACATTCCCTATTCAGAGGCTGTCAGGAGCTTTAAATGGGCTAATAGGGAATTAAATGAGTCCCCACCACTTGCTAGATCAAACCAGAAGAAAGAAGGTCGTGTCCACATCGATAGTATATCCAGCCCACCCCACAATGAAGTTCTAAATAGGTGTATAGTGTGTAGCTTCCCCAAAAATACCAGAGAACTACCAACACTATCAGACTTGAGAAGATGGTCTCAAAGCACATGGTTTAAACATTTATGAGATGGTGAATCACTGTTTCCTCTTGGAGTTTGCCTCCAGAGAAGTGGCAGAAGAAGTAATGCTTGGCGAGTGGAGATGGAGAAAACATCAAATCAGACTTCAATGGTGGACTCCCACTATGGGAGCTATTGATTCTCGCAAAAAACCTAACTCTGTCTGGGCAAAATTCGTAGGGCTGCCCCTCCGACTATTGTCACAACAAACCTTCAAAATCATTGGGGATTTTTGTGGGGGATGGGTGGAGACAGAGGAGGAAACTCAGCTTCGTAACCATCTGAAGTGGGCTAGGGTTAAAATCAAGGGAGATGGGAGTTCTATCCCTAAGGAGATGATGATAGAAAATGGAAGAATCCTTTACACCATCCAGATCTGGGTTAAATTGCAGGCGATTTTCTCTGCCGGAGAAGAGGTTTCTGCGTCATATCTGGTCCATCCTTCGGACCAGCGGTCTGTGAAAAATACAGATGGGAAAGATGTACTTTTAAGCAGTGAGAAAGGGACAGATCACACGACATCTTCATGTGCCCTTGAAGCTGCTTTTCCTATGGGACCCAACTCAGAAAATTTTTTGGGCCTTAACAAATTCGGGGTTTTTGCCCAAATGGATGAGGCTCCACTTAATTGTAATTCTCAGCCCTTTAATGAAGCACGTGTGGAGGCACATGACTGCGTTAATAAAAATCATCAAACCGACCCACTCCTTGCAGGATTAAAAGAGATCGCAGTCAAATTTCTTCAAACCTACACTGCCTGGGAAGCAAAGTCGACTTCTCCAACAGAACAACCCACTCAAACCCTTCCTTCTTCTTCTCTCTCAACAGAACAACCCAATCATGTTACCGACATACAATCAATCGAACCATCAGCCAGTCACGAGGTTTTTGTTCCGGTGCCCTCACACGATACCTCTGACTTACAAACCCCCGCTCCCTTCAAGAATGCAGAATTGCAACTTATGCAAGTCCATGAGGTTGAACCAGTTTCCATCCAGTCCCAAGAGATTCATGAAGCAGAAGTCGACTTGAACTAGTTTAAAAATAATATGTTAGAATTGAGCAAAACATATGGTGTAGCTTTTGTTGGATACGAGGAAGAGGCAAAAGCTCTTTTAATGAAACTTCACAAAAGGAAAATTTCACTGCAAATCAAGAAGCTGGAGTGCAAGTTGTGGAAACCAAAAGTAAAGCTCCCAGAAACAGAGGATTAAGCAAACATGAATTGAAGAATTTAGAGTCAGACCTTAATGAAGAGGTTGAAGGAGTGAGAAGCAGGGGGAAGGTTCTTTCATTATCTTTTAAATGAAGGTAAATATATGTTCTTGGAATGTTAGGGGACTTAACAGGTTCTCAAAGAGAAACCTTGTTAAGAGTTGCATTCAAGAATGGAGGGCAGATGTCTATTGTTTCCAAGAGACTAAATTGGAGAAAGATATAGAATTTTTTGCTAAGCAATTATGGGGAATTAGATGGATGAGATGTGACTATTTAGAAGCAGAAGGCAGCAAGGGTGGCATAATCATGCTATGGGATAGCAAATTATGGACAGGGGTTTTGATTGATAAAGGAACCTTTTCAATCACATACAGTTTTACATCAACTCAACATTCTTTCAGTTGGTGTCTCACTGGCCTGTATGCACCACACTCCAGAATCGATAGACAAACATGTTGGGAAGAAATTGCAACATATAGAGGACTTTGGGAGGGACCATGGGTTGTTTGTGGTGATTTCAACACAAATAGATTCACGATAGAGAGAAGAGGCAGTTCTAGAATCACCAATTCAATGGCTGATTTTTCAAAATGGATTGAAGACACGGAGCTGTCTGATCCACCTTTGAATGGAGGGAGATTACCTGGTGCAGAGGGGTGAATCACAATAGTGCAGCTAGGCTCGACAGGTTTCTTTACTCTACGGAGTGGGAAGAATCTTTCAGACATATCAAACATAAAATCCTACCAAGGGTTGACTCTGACCACACACCACTTATGCTTGAATGTGGAAATTGGGATCATCAGAAGAGTTACTTTAAAATTCGAAAACTGGTGGCTTGGGATGGAAGGTTTTACTGATATGGTCCAGCAATGGTGGTCAAATTTTGTGGTACATGGCTGTCCAGAATATGTACTCAGCACAAAACTGAAGGGTAAGCTTAAAGAATGGAGCAAGAGCAGGTTAGTGAGCTGCTTCATAAGAAAAACAGTCTTCTAAATGAATTGGCTGAACTGGATCATTCACAGGACAACAGGGAACTAAATGAAGATGAGATGATGATTAGGGCAACTGTCAGTGTTGTCAAAAGCGAAAAGTGCAAAAAAGCGCTGAAGCCCTGTTGGAGCTTTAAGCGCAAAGCGCACTTAAAGCGCGGGCTTCACTGAAAAAAAGCGCACTACGAAGATTTAAAAATATATATATATATATATATATATGTAATATTTAGAGAACATAATAGACATAAATGATAAATATATATTGCTTATAATTAAGTCTAAGTTCATCAAATCATCAACCTAAGTCTTAATATGGAAAGATAAACCCAATCTTGATTCTACATTTCTTCTTCTAATCACTAAAATAATATTCTTCCATATAATCTTCCTCAATTGCTTATAATTAAGTCTAAGTTCATCAAATCATCAACTTAAGTCTTAATGTGGAAAGATAAACCCAATCTTGATTCTACTTCTAATCACTAAAATAATATTCCTCCATATAATCTTCCTCAATAGGGTGATCCTCATTGGTATCACCAGAACTATAGCCTCCAATCTCAGAAATAATCTCATCTTCTATGTCAAGAGACTCAACATGTGGAGCTCGGGAGCTTGAGGCATTAGCTGTCGTAACTCCTGTCTCTTTTGTCGCCTTGTGTATGTCAAGACGTCTGCACTTCCCGACGCTCTTGCAACATCACCCCAAGTCAAGCTATCATCACCAAATACCAACTCATCTTCTGCTTCCACATTAACGCCCATCCTCCCAACCAACCACTCATTACTATGGTCAATGTTATCCAAAGAGATTGGATCAATAACACTCCGCAAGTCATAACGGGCTTTTGAAGCTCGATTGTACTTCACATACACTAGATCATTCAATCTTTGGTGCTCCAGTCTGTTCCTTTTTTTGGTATGGATCTGTTGCATGAATTATTTTATTGTTAGTAATTTAGTCTAATTGATTAACTATGCAAAGAAAATGAATAAATAAGAAGTATACCACTACGAGTACTTACATGCTCAAATACGCTCCAATTACGCTCGCATCCAGCAGCACTAGCCGTTAAACCCAAAATTCTAATAGCTAATTTTTGGAGATGAGGAGCCGAATTACCATATAAATTCCACCATTCAACTGTAAAAAATGTTATGTTTACAATCATTATTTCTAAGTTAATGTAAGTATGTAACTATGGAAGTATTAAGTAAAATTTTAAACATAAACTAATAATTAGCAATTTAAAGGTTAATATTTTCACTTACCAGGAGATCTTGTTGTTCTAGATCTTTTTGCAATCAGAAGGCCAAATTGTTGTTCAGCTTTAGTGTACAGTGGTATCTCCGTCATAATCTTGTCTTGAACTTCAGTGCTTGGAACCAATTTTTCAATACAAGCATACAACCCATCTGTTACTTCTGTACAATTTTCAATAGCTGGATTTTGATAGAAGAACTCTGGATTTAGATAATGTCCAGCTGCATGTAATGGATGATGCAATTGGCATTGCCATCTTTCATCAATAATCTTAAAGATATCTTTGTACTTTGCAATATTCCCTTCAAATGCCTTTGCAATAGCCTCCTTAGCTCTATCCATGGCTTCATAAATGTACCCCATTGCGGGTTTTTTCTCATTATCAGCTAATCGCAACACTTTAACAGGAGGCCCAATGATTTTCAAAATATACACAACCTGGTTCCAGAATGTTGTCATCAAGACGGTATGAGCTACAGATTTTCCTTTGGTAACTTAGACCATCTACTAATCATCCATTTGTCAGATGTAAACATTGCTCGCAAATTAGTTTTTTGACAATGCGACCGTTGCAAAGTCAGAAAACTTGTTGCAAATCGAGTAATCCCACATTTCACCAACTCTTTATTTTTTGTGGAATCTCTCATCATATTTAAGACTCCTGAGTGCCCATAAATGAAACCGACAAGGGCGATTGCTCTTTGAAGGGTCTTCTTAATGTTTGGAATCTTCCCGATGTCTTCTAACATAAGATCTATACAATGGGCTGCACACGGAGTCCAATATATGTGTCTTCTTTTTCTCTGTAAGAGCTGACCTGTAGAAATAAAAGTAAGTAGACATGTTAACAATTAGAAATCAAAACTTTGATTGATATTAGAAAGTAAAACATAAAACTTAAACATTTAAAACAATAAATTCTTACCAGCCAACACAAAGTTGCTGCCATTATCACTTATAACCTGAACCACATTCTGCTCTCCAACGCGCTCCACGTATCTATCAAGCAATTCACATAACTTCTCTCCAGTCTTAACAAATGAGGAAGCATCTATCGACTCCATGAACACTGTTCCATACGGAGAATTCACAAAAAAGTTTATCAAAGTTCTTTGTTTTCTATCTGACCATCCATCCGCCATAATGGAACATACATACTTCAGCCATTCTTGTCTATGTTTGTTTATAATCTCATTGGTCAACTCAACCTCCTTCCTAAGTACGTAACCCTTAATTCGTGGTAACTTGGAGGCTTCAAGTTTGGACCATACCTTCCTACTGACCTCAATTGCTTCCTTAAAACTTTTGAGCGAGCAACATTGAATGGGATCCCATTATCGTAAAAGAAGCGAGCAACTTTTTGAATTGTCATTGCTCTTGCTTCTTTATCACATGAATCTTTGATATTTGCTTGCCTAAGTGTTCCTTGCCTTTGTAGAAACACATCCATGGGTCCCTTTCCTTTGGCCAATTTCTTACTAGTGCTACTAGGAAAGCTTTCTCCACCTCTTTTCTTATGAATGGTCTCTTGGACTTCATCTTCTCCACCGACATCGTCTTGATAATCAAACTCATCAAATCCAGAAAATTCATTAGTATAGACTTCCTTTCTTAATTTTTTCTCCTCCATGTAATTTCTCAATTCATCTCTAACCTCTTGTGGGCAATTTAAACACTTTGCTGCATTCCTAAAGTTCCCAATCAAATGTTGTTTTGCCCTATTAATTCCACCCCTGGTTGTTTTTCCACAAAAATTGCATGTGACTCTTGTAGTGTCATTAGGATTCTGCAAATGATTATATTTCCAGCCAGGATCCCTTCGATTGCCTTTAGACAAGTCCTCTGCCATTCTAATTCTGGAAAAAAAAATAATATAAGGCATCTTGCAATTAATTATAATTTTTAAATAATATACATAACAAGAAAATAAAGCTGGACAGTCCTTTGTCATTTTTAACTGTGAAATAAAATTTACAAGTCACATGCAATGCACTTTGCAAGCAATTATAACTTTTAAATAATAATATACAACAAAAATGTAAGGTAGACAGATCCTCTTAACATTTGAATTCTGAAATAAAGTAAAAAATAATATATGACATTTTGCATGTAATTATAATTGTTAAATAAATAAATGCAACAAGAAGATAAAGTGGACACCACTGGGTTCCACCATTATGACATGACTTCTAAGAAAGCTGTATCTTTATCCTCTCTTAAGTCTCTTTACAGGTGGTGTTGCATAAATAGCATGAATCACCAAACAAGGACAAGTGTCCCATTTAATTCTACAAATTTTCTGCAAAGACAAAATGATTAAATAAAGAAATTAAGCACCAAACCCATTTCTTTCAACTATACCAGTGATCCACCTTAATCGAAAAAAAAAATAGCAAAAGACCAAATAGAAAAAAAGTCAACTCAGTAAAATACACATATTTTAATGGAGGTTTTTTTTTTTGTCTATATATATCTCTCTCTTATATATTAATAATAAGAATGAATAATAAAAGAATGATTAGAATAGAGAGAGTCAGTGTCATACGTAAAGAAGAAAAGACAAAGAAGCAGAGAAGAGTAGAACCTGTGATGAAGGCTTGCCGTTTCAGTTGTCCAAAAGCTGATCTTGTCTTATTCTGTTGAGCTTCAAACTTCTCTGCCTTCTTATAATATTCCATCTCTTTCTATTTTTTTTTTTTGGAAACTCTAATTTACTCCCTCAGGGAACTGTGACAGACACCTACTGTAATTTAAAATAAAAATAAAAATTAAAGGCTCTCTGACCACACGCGCCTCGCTTCAGGTCAGGTGGAGCGCCAAAGTTGTGTTGCGCCTCGCTTTTGCGCTTAGGCGCGCCTTAAGCGCGCTTTTAATTTCACTGGCAACTGTTTTAGTTGAGCTGGAAGATTTGTCTAACAAAGAAGAAGACAGTTGGAGACAAAAATCAAGGGTGTTGTGGTTGAAAAGAGGGTGACAAAAATACCAGTTTTTTCAAAGAATGGCAACAGCTCACAAGAGGTAGAACACTATTGACAGACTGATTGTTAGAGGTGAAGAGGTCTTGGAACCTGAAATATTAAGAAATGAAAAGAAAGCCATGGTGGATTTCTGCAAGCAATTATACTCTGAAACAGAATCATGGAGGCCAAATTTTGACTACATCGGTTGTCCAAGGATCAGTCAAGAAGAACAAGATTGGCTGCAAAGACCTTTCTCTGAAGCTGAAGTGATACAAATAATTAAACAGAGTGCTATAGACAAGGCTACAGGCCCGGATGGCTTCACAATGGAATTCTTCAAAGCTTGTTGGGACAAAATCAGAGATTGACAATTCACAATTTTTACCAGAATGATTATTTTGAGAAGTCTTTAAATGCCACTTTCATTGCTTTGATCCCAAAGAAATATAGAGCAGAAGAATTAAGGGATTATAGACCAATAAGCTTAATAGGAGGAGTATACAAGATCATCTCCAAACTCATCACTGAAAGACTAAAGACTGTCATGGGCAAGCTTGTCAATGACCATCAAATGGCATTTTTTAAAGAGAGGTAGATCATGGATGCAACTTTGTTAGCCGATGAATTGGTTGACTCCCGGATCAAACAAAGGTTCCTGGAATCCTATGTAAGCTTGATGTGGAAAAGGCTTTCAACCATGTCAATTGGTCCTTTCTTTTGAAGGTTTTGATTGATATGGGGTTTGGAGGGAAATGGAGGAACTGGATACTTTTTTGCATCTCAACTGTGAAGTTCTCAGTCTTAATCAATGGAAGCCCTGAAGGCTTTTTTCACTCCAGCAGAGGGCTAAGACAAGGGGACCCTTTGTCCCCCTCTCTTTTTGTGCTAGCCATGGAAGGACTCTAATCACATGCTCAGAATTGCCAATACAAATTGGAACTACAAATAACCTTGGCATCAACATGGAGATTACACATTTGCTTTATGCAGATGATTCCCTTGTTTTTGTGAAGCAAAAGTGGCACAAATCAGACACCTCAGAGCCATTCTCACCATTTTTGAAGCTCTTTCGGGGCCTTTTCCCTATCAATCGGGTAGCTGACCTTCCAACACTAGCTATGATCCTTGGCTGCCAATTGGGATCACTTCCAACAATCTACTTAGGAATGCCACTTAGTGCTAAGAGCAAATCCATAGGGATCTGGAACGAGGTGATTGAGAGACGTGACAAGAAGCTAGCAAGGTGGAAAAGTCAGTACCTGTCTCTAGGTGGCAGATTAACTGTTATCAGTTCGGTCCTTGATGCCCTCCCCACCTACATGATGGGGTTGTTCCCCCTCCCCAAATGTGTGGAGGACAGTTTAGACAAACTGAGGAGAAATTTTTTATGGCAAGGCAACAAGGACAAAAGAAGCATGAATCTAGTAAAATGGGAAGTTGTGACTCTCAGCAAGAAGCAAGGAGTTCTGGGTATCAGGAATCTCAGTTTTCACAATCAGAGTTTACTTCAAAAATGGCTCTGGAGATTCAGTTTGGAAGACACTACATTATGCAGGAGATTCATTGCTCATAAATATGGTTTGTTAAACCAATGGACAACAAATGTGGTCACATCCACTTATGGGAACAGTACTTGGAGAACCATCAGGAACTACTGGCCAACTTTCAACAGCAGCATTTGCATCGAAATTGGCAATGGTCTGAAATCTGCTTTCTGGGATGATGCATGGACAGGTCAAAACTCTTTGAAGAGCCCTTTCCCTAATCTCTACTTGATTAGCCTTCAACAACAGACCAAGACCAACCAGGTATGGGACCATCAAGGATGGAATCTGCTTTTCAGGAGAGCACTAAACGATTGGGAGATTGATAGAGTAGCCGAGCTATTACAAACTTTGGAACCCTTCAAGATCACTCCAGATATACCAGACAAACCAAAATGGATGTTAAATAGTAAGGGCTTTTTCACTGTCAAGTCTGCCTACTGGAATTATAATCATAGAACCTCCATCACAGTGGTGTGGCCTTGGAAACTCATTTGGAAAATCAAGATCCCCCTAAAGGTCTCTTGCTTTGCTTGGTTAGTGGTTAAGAAAGCATGCCTAACACATGAAAGGCTACAAAGAAGAGGTTTTCAGATTTGCTCAAGATGTCTACTTTGTGGATTAGCTGTGGAAACAAACGACCACCTTTTCATTCATTGCAAGACAACTGCAAATCTGTGGTACATGTTCTTTTGTATTCTTGGTGTTAGCTGGGTCATGCCTGAAACTACTTTTGAACTACTCAACAGTTGGCAAGGGATTGGCAACAGAAATGGAGAAGAGAACTGGTGGCAGCTAATCCCTGCTTGCATTTGGTGGATAGCTTGGAAAGAGAGAAATTTAAGACTTTTTGAAGACAAAAGCAACTTCATCCATAAATTTAGGATGAATTGTCTTAGTGTCTTATATTTTTGGTGTAAACAGAATTTATTGGGGGATATAGGGGATTTGATAGATTTTATAGGCAAATTGTAATGATATAGCAGACTAGTTTTGGACTAGCTTTTGACAGCTTCACCATGGCTCTTTTTATGAGCTTGTAATTACCCCTTCAACACTTCCAGGTGCTGCTTTTACATATGAATACAAGATGTTACCTTTATCAAAAAAAAAAGTCAGTCTCATTACAAGCCCAGTCAATCTTAGTTTCCGCTACACTTTCCAAATTTGATTTGCAAACTCGAGTTACTTGACCACCTGGAGTTTGAGGGGTTTGTTAAAAGTGAAAAGAATCATTAAGTATATTGTGTAGACTATTCATAATGGTATCACATTATCAAAAGTCAAGAGAATCATTAAGAGTATGTGTTGAACACAGTGAAATTAAAAGCGCGCCTAAGCGCAAAAGCGAGGCGCAACACAACTTTGGCGCTCCACCTGACCTGAAGCGAGGCGCGTGTGGTCAGAGAGCCTTTAATTTTTTATTTTTTTAATTACAGTAGGTGTCTGTCACAGTTCCCTAAGGGAGTAAATTAGAGTTCCCAAAAAAAAATAGAAAGAGATGGAATATTATAAGAAGGCAGAGAAGTTTGAAGCTCAACAGAATAAGACAAGATCAGCTTTTGGACAACTGAAACGGCAAGCCTTCATCACAGGTTCTACTCTTCTCTGCTTCTTTGTCTCTTCTTCTTTACGTATGACACTGACTCTCTCTATTCTACTCATTCTTTTATATTCATTCTTATTATTAATATATAAGAGAGATATATATAGACAAAAAAAAAACCTCCATTAAAATATGTGTATTTTACTGAGTTGACTTTTTTTCTATTTGGTCTTTTTGCTATTTTTTTTTTTCGATTAAGGTGGATCACTGGTATAGTTGAAAGAAATGGGTTTGGTGCTTAATTTCTTTATTTAATCATTTTGTCTTTGTAGATAATTTGTAGAATTAAATGGGACACTTGTCCTTATTTGGTGATTCATGCTATTTATGTAACACCACCTGTAAAGAGACTTAAGAGAGGATAAAGATACAGCTTTCTTAGAAGTCATGTCATAATGGTGGACCCCAGTGGTGTCCACTTTATCTTCTTGTTGCATATATTTATTTAACAATTATAATTACATGCAAAATGTCATATATTATTTTTTACTTTATTTCAGAATTCAAATGTTTAGAGGATCTGTCTACCTTACATTTTTGTTGTATATAATTATTTAAAAGTTATAGTTGCATGCAAAGTGCATTGCATGTGACTTATAAATTTTATTTCACAGTTAAAAATGACAAAGGACTGTCCAGCTTTATTTTCTTGTTATGTATATTATTTAAAAATTATAATTAATTGCAAGATGCCTTATATTTTTTTTTTCCAGAATTAGAATGGCAGAGGACTTGTCTAAAGGCAATTGAAGGGATCCTGGCTGGAAATATAATCATTTGCAGAATCCTAATGACACTACAAGAGTCACATGCAATTTTTGTGGAAAAACAACCAGGGGTGGAATTAATAGGGCAAAGCAACAGTTGATTGGAAACTTTAGGAATGCAGCAAAGTGTTTAAATTGCCCACAGGAGGTTAGAGATGAATTGAGAAATTACATGGAGGAGAAAAAATTAAGAAAGGAAGTCTATACTAATGAATTTTCTGGATTTGATGAGTTTGATTATCAAGACGATGTCGGTGGAGAAGATGAAGTCCAAGAGATCATTCATAAGAAAAGAGGTGGAGGAAGCTTTCCTAGTAGCACTAGTAAGAAATTGGCCAAAGGAAAGGGACCCATGGATGTGTTTCTACAAAGGCAAGGAACACTTAGGCAAGCAAATATCAAAGATTCATGTGATAAAGAAGCAAGAGCAATGACAATTCAAAAAGTTGCTCGCTTCTTTTACGATAATGGGATCCCATTCAATGTTGCTCGCTCAAAAAGTTTTAAGGAAGCAATTGAGGCTGTAGGAAGGTATGGTCCAAACTTGAAGCCTCCAAGTTACCACGAATTAAGGGTTCTGTTACTTAGGAAGGAGGTTGAGTTGACCAATGAGATTATAAACAAACATAGACAAGAATGGCTGAAGTATGGATGTTCCATTATGGCGGATGGATGGTCAGATAGAAAACAAAGAACTTTGATAAACTTTTTGGTGAATTCTCCGTATGGAACAGTGTTCATGGAGTCGATAGATGCTTCCTCATTTGTTAAGACTGGAGAGAAGTTATGTGAATTGCTTGATAGATACGTGGAGCGCGTTGGAGAGCAGAATGTGGTTCAGGTTATAAGTGATAATGGCAGCAACTTTGTGTTGGCTGGTAAGAATTTATTGTTTTAAATGTTTAAGTTTTATGTTTTACTTTCTAATATCGATCAAAGTTCTGATTTCTAATTGTTAACATGTCTACTTACTTTTATTTCTACAGGTCAGCTCTTACAGAGAAAAAGAAGACACATATATTGGACTCCGTGTGCAGCCCATTGTATAGATCTTATGTTAGAAGACATCGGGAAGATTCCAAACATTAAGAAGACCCTTCAAAGAGCAATCGCCCTTGTCGGTTTCATTTATGGGCACTTAGGAGTCTTAAATATGATGAGAGATTTCACAAAAAATAAAGAGTTGGTGAAATGTGGGATTACTCGATTTGCAACAAGTTTTCTGACTTTGCAACGGTTGCATTGTCAAAAAACTAATTTGCGAGCAATGTTTACATCTGACAAATGGATGATTGGTAGATGGTCTAAGTTACAAAAGGGAAAATCTGTAGCTCATACCGTCTTGATGACAACATTCTGGAACCAGGTTGTGTATATTTTGAAAATCATGGGGCCTCTTGTTAAACTGTTGCGATTAGCTGATAATGAGAAAAAACCCGCAATGGGGTACATTTATGAAGCCATGGATAGAGCTAAGGAGGCTATTGCAAAGGCATTTGAAGGGAATATTGCAAAGTACAAAGATATCTTTAAGATTATTGATGAAAGATGGCAATGCCAATTGCATCATCCATTACATGCAGCTGGACATTATCTAAATCCAGCTATTGAAAATTGAAGTAACAGATGGGTTGTATGCTTGTATTGAAAAATTGGTTCCAAGCACTGAAGTTCAAGACAAGATTATGTCGGAGATACCACTGTACACTAAAGCTGAACAACAATTTGGCCTTCTGATTGCAAAAAGATCTAGAACAACAAGATCTCCTGGTAAGTGAAAATATTAACCTTTAAATTGCTAATTATTAGTTTATGTTTAAAATTTTACTTAATACTTCCATAGTTACATACTTACATTAACTTAGAAATAATGATTGTAAACAAAACACTTTTTACAGTTGAATGGTGGAATTTATATGGTAATTCGGCTCCTCATCTCCAAAAATTAGCCATTAGAATTTTGGGTTTAACGGCTAGTGCTGCTGGATTGGAGCGTATTTGAGCATGTAATTACTCGTAGTGGTATACTTCTTATTTATTCATTTTCTTGGCATAGTTAATGAATTAGACTAAATTACTAACAATAAAATAATTCATGCAACAGATCCATACCAAAAAAAGGAACAGACTGGAGCACCAAAGATTGAATGATCTGGTGTATGTCAAGTACAATCGAGCTTTAAAAGCCCGTTATGACTTGCGGAGTGTTATTGATCCAATCTCTTTGGATAATATTGACCATAGTAATGAGTGGTTGGTCGGGAGGATGGCCGTTAATGTGGAAGCAGAAGATGAGTTGGTATTTGGTGATGATAGCTTGACTTGGGGTGATGTTGCAAGAGCGTCGGGTAGTGAGGACGTCTTGACATACACAAGGCGATAAAAGAGACAATTAGGAGTTACGACAGCTAATGCCTCAAGCTCCCGAGCTCCACATGTTGAGTCTCTTGACATAGAAGATGAGATTATTTCTGATGAGTCAGGGGAAGAAGAGATTGGAGGCTATAGTTCTGGTGATACCAAAGAAGATCACCCTATTGAGGAAGATTAAATGGAGGAATATTATTTTAGTGATTAGAAGTAGAATCAAGATGGGATTTATCTTTCCATATTAAGACTTAAGTTGATGATTTGATGAACTTAGACTTAATTATAAGCAATTGAGGAAGATTATATGAAGGAATATTATTTTAGTGATTAGAAGAAGAAATGTAGAATCAAGATTGGGTTTATCTTTCCATATTAAGATTTAGGTTGATGATTTGATGAACTTAGACTTAATTATAAGCAATATATATTTATCATTTATGTCTATTATGTTCTCTAAATATTACATATATATATTTTTTTTGAAATTTTCGTAGTGCGCTTTTTTTTCAGTGAAGCCCGCTCTTTAAGTGCGCTTTGCGCTTAAAGCTCCAACAGGGCTTCAGCGCTTTTTTGCGCTTTTCGCTTTTGACAACACTGGTTGAACATTTATTATAATTATGTCACGATATTAGTAATCTGAAGAATTAGAACTTTCTTATAAGAGCTATCTAGTATGTTATTTGTCACTAATTCAAAAAGGTTTTCTCTTCTATCTTCTCGTTTTTGATGGTGAGAATTTTGTATGCATTGATCAGAAAAGAGAAGGGTTGATTGTGTTAATTAATTAGCATGATTTTAGGAGACTTTATGTTTCCTTTTCCTAGCGTAATTATTGGAATAGTTTTTTTTTGGATGAAGTAATTGATTCATTCATAAAAGGCATCAAAAAGATGCAAAATATACAAGTAGAAATAGAGGCTACATCATAGCTGCAAAAAGCAAAAGACAACCGTATTAGCTACATCACAGCTGCACTTTCTTAGATACAAAGAGCTAACAAAGTCCCAAAAGAATTCTGGGGAATCTACATGGGTCACAAAAGCCCGACTAAATAAAGAGAGGAGACATCTAGCTTTAAGGATGTGGTTGGGAGTTGATTGTCCTCAGAGCATCTTCTATCCCTTTCATTCCATAAACTCCAAAGAACAGCAGCAGGGACCATTCTCCAGATTGTCTTGATTGTGTTGTCAACTTTCCAACTGCCCCAGGTCTCAAAAGCTTCCTTGGTACTATGGCATAACCCAGCTAACTCCAAAAAGTAAACCGAACATATTCCAAAAATCTGTAGCAACTATACAGTGTAGAAATAAGTGATTGTTGGTTTCTATCTCCCTGTGACACATGGCATCTGTTGACTGACTGAATCTTTCTCTTGATAAGATTGTCTTAGGTCAAACATTTCTCATATAATGCAGTCCGGCTGAAGCAAATAATCTTAGGTGGTTATTTGGTTTTCCTGATCAATTTCCATGGGCAGAGATCAGTGGCTTCATTTTTTTTAAGCCACTTGTACCCTGATTTCACAGTATACTTCCCATCATTTGCCTCATGCCATCTGAACGTGTCTGCAGTGTACTCATTTAGTGTACTGTTCTCCAGTGTAGCTAATAGTGTGACTAAGTAAGCTACGTCCCAATCTTGTAAGTTCCTTCTTAGGGTGATATTCCAGATGTGACCTTTGTTTTGGGAAATTGTGGAGTCAGGGTCACATGCAATCTGGAATATAGCCTGATAATCATTCATAAGGACTGAATTCCCAATTTAATTATCCTTCCAAAGTTTTATTTGTTGACCATTCCCAACTGTGAAGTGCTGGCACTTTGAGAACTCCTCCCATAGTTTACAAATGGTTTTCCACACTCCCACCCCATAAGGGCCCTAGTTTTGGACGCGAGTTACTCTAGATACCATGCTTGGCAAGGACCACCTTCTTCCACGAAGGATGCTCTTCCTGTGTAAATTTCCACAACCACTTCATCATTAGGCATTTGTTGTGAGTTGCCAGGTCTTTAATTCCCAGCCCTCCCTGGTGTTTTGGTCAATGCAATTCCCTTGTCAAAGGAAATTTCTCCCTACTTTGTTCAGATGGCTTAGCACTTTCTTTGGCATGAGGTGGAGTGACATGTAGTTATTGGGAATGCTGTCAAGAACACTATTAATTAAAGTGAGCCTACCACCCATCGATAGATATTGCATCTGCCAGGAGGCTAGTGTCCTCTCAAATTTCTCAATGACCCCACTCCATATGGTTGTGGAGTTGTGTTTGGCACCCATTGGGAGACCCAAATAAGTTGTAGGGAATGTGCCAGTGTTGCAACCTAGAATATCTGCTAGCTCCTCCAAATTATGCACCTCATAGACAAGGTAAATCACACTTAAGGGTGTTGATATGTAAACCTGAAATAGCCTCAAACAAAAGAAGGGTTAGATTGAGGTGAAGCACCTGATTCTTGTTTGCACCACAGAAAATCAGAGTTTCATCAGCATAGAGCAAGTGTGAGATGTTGATAGCACTCCTGCTCCCCACATCAAAGCCTGTTATCCATTGCATCTGCTTGACAGTCCAGCATTCTGCTCTAGCCCTTCATTGCCAGTATGAAAAGGAAAGGGGAAGAGAGTCTCCCTGTGTCACGCCTCTTTGTGGGGCTTCTGTTGACTAGGATTGAGTACTTAACTGTAGAGATGTTGAATTTGATCCATCTGTGCCCAAAACCCATATGTCTTGAGTAGGGAAATAAGGTAGGACCAATTTAATTGGTCAAGGGCTTTCTGGATGTCCAGCTTGCACAGAAATATAGAATACCTGCTCCACCCTTCTCCAACTTCCTAGAACTTCTTTAGAATATTTTGTTTTATCGTAGTTGATTGTCTTTCCTTAATTAGTTAAAGTACCAATCCCTTCTCGCGAATATAATTAATATTCAACAGAAGAACGTCCTACAACCAATCAAAGTAGTGGAGAAATTGAAATATCTCTTGCAAGTATTAAATCAATACACTCCTCGGGGAATCAAATAAACACATGAGATGAAAGGTAAATTAATCATTAATTGAACCCTAAATTTCATCAAAACTCAACTACAAGAGAGTTACTCCATACGTGGAGCATAGTTAACCTTGACTATATTAAACATTAGCAAGTTCATGATCCTAGAGAATAAAAGAGAAGATAAATTGAATTCAAGAAGAAACTCCCAACAAATCTTCAGCCTATCGTGACACCTTGGAATCTTGCTATTTCTTCCTCTCTTTTTCCTCCAATAGCTACATCTGCTCGAGTGTGTCAGCCTTCGCATGTCTCCAAAATATGCTCTATATATCCCTCGGTCAGCCCTAATAATCAAAATTCTGAGAATTATTGCATTCAGGTCGCGCCGTCGTAGTGGTCAAAACTCAGGCGCTACGACCGTCGTGGTTGTTTAATGCGTCCTGCAAGTGCTGAAGGAGCATTGCAGCTCCCAAAGTTCCAGGGCTGCGACGGCCGGGCCTGTTTAGTCCACAACTATTCTTCATTTCTTGCATCTCTTTTGCTTGAATCTTGTGGGTTTCCTCCTTTACTCCTTCATTGCATATTTATTGTCAAAACAACACAAATATGTGAGGAATTACACCATTTAACAATCAAAACACAATAATTCAAACGTGAGGCATAAATAAACATAAAATTGTGGCTCATCAACAAGGAACTCAAATGATATTATTATTTCCCCCCGTCAGTTGAAGGCTCACAATATTATACTCTTTGAGTTTTTGAGTTCCTCTCCTAATTCAATTTTTTTCATACAAAAATATGTAGCATTACAGTTGGAAACTTATCGTTGCTTAGGTAGGTAGTATTAAACTGGTTTAGCTTTGGCTTGGACATCAGGGTGCCAACACCGGCCTTTCTTTTCTTCTTTTACCTTATGGTGCTAGGTGTGTGTGTTTGAGATCAAGACCTGCTCTGGTTTAATAACGTACTTCGAAATGTCCTCACCAAAAAGATTGTGGACAAACATGTGCAGGTGGAATCATTGACTAATCAAGAAGAAGTGGAGTTGCGCAGTAAGATCCAAGCCCTAGGACTGGAAGTTACAAAAGTTCCTTCAAAATCATCACAAAATCTTGACGAGGTAGGTTGGTGTTAATTTTGGTTCGAAAGAACTGTGTTATCTTTCTTTGCTCTTTGTTTCCCTGGTAAAAATAATTTATTCATTTGCAAATGTTATACTATTAGCTGGAGATTGCGAAGCAGTTGGATAAATTATCAGAAAAGCTGGAAAATGTGGATCGGATGATATCCTCAGCTGTCGCCGAAGATCCACAAGTTGGGTCTCTCTTAAGCAGTACTGCTGATCTTTGGATGCCAGTTATTACGGCTGGTTCTGTGGAAAGGCGTAACCTTAATGCGCCAGTTGAAGATGATCTTGAAGTGAAAGGCAAAAATTCTCAGTAGCTTTACCTAAAATCATCATCATATGTTGATTTTGATTCTCTAATGAACACGTTCCTTCCATATCAATCACAAAGCATAGCCAGAGGGTGTATATGTAAGTGTCAGGTTGAAAACGCCACATTTATGTCTTTTGGTGAAAAATGGATGGCGTCATATGAAGCTGATACTTCATTTTGTTAGAGATGTTCTGCAAGTCATTTCCTGTATCTTGAAAAGGCACATAAGACGTGATGATACTTGAACATATTTCTGTAAGAATAATTTGAGACCTTTGCTCCTATTTGAGCATGTACTCTCTGGTGTAAAATAATTGAGCAGATAAAAATACATGACATGTTTACTTTTTAGCTGTTCATGAACAATGAATTGAACATTTTGTGTGCTAATGCTGTCTCACTATTTTGTTTCATATCTATTCATGGTGTCGTGCCCTCATACCTGAACTAGGAAGGACGGTAAAGAGGGTTGTTTCAGAAGAGTAAAAAGAGTGTTTCTTCAACTAGCGCAAATGAGAACTGAGAATGTAGTTCAGCGGTAGAGGGATCATTTGGTTTGTCAACAGGGGTGGAGTGCAATACCACTCGATTACGGTGTAAAATTAGTGATGAAATGTGCATTGTATTGAAAGCATTGTTTGTGAGTAGATGGTTTGATGGTACAGGATAAATATTTATTTATAGATAACTGCAGAATTGCCCTTCTTTTGGGGTGGTCTTTAAATTTTGCCCCTCATATTTGCGGTCTTTAAATTTTGCCCCTCATATTTGTGGTCTTTAAGTTTTGCCCTTCGCTTAGATACATGAGGTTTTGGGTTCGAACCCCTGCTCAAGCATAAAATAAAGAAATAATTTCGCAAGGCAGGGCTGGAGGGAGTGTCTGCCCCCCTCCCGCATAACTTCCTTAAGGAAAGACTAAAGTTATGCCGCAGGGGGCATAACTTTTCCTCAAGACATAGTTTAGTTATGCCTTATGGAGCAAAACTTTTCCTTAAGGAACTATGCCTTATGGGGCAGACTTTTAATTAAGGCATAACCAAAAGTATGCCTTAACTAAAAGTGTGCCTTGAAAAGTTAAAAAAAAAAAAAAAATGTCTCAAGGCAAAGTCTGCCCCCTAAGCATAACTTCCTTAAGGAAAAACTAAAGTTATGCGGAGAGGCATAACTTTTCCTCAAGGCATAATTTAGTTTTGCCTTATGGGACAAAACTTTTCCTTAAGGAATTATGCCTTATTTAGCTTTTAATTAAGCGCATAACCAAAAGTATGCCTTAACTAAAAGTGTGCCTTGAAAAGTTTAAAAAAAAAAAAAAAATGTCTCAAGGCAAAGTCTGCCCCCTCCGCATAACTTTCAAGGAAAACTAAAGTTATGCGGAGGGCATAACTTTCCTCAAGGCATAATTTAGTTTTGCCTTATGGGGCAAAATTTTTCCTTAAGGAACTATGCCTTATGGGGCATACTTTTAATTAAGGCATAACCAAAAGTATGCCTTAACTAAAAGTGTGCCTTGAAAAGTTAAAAAAAAAAAAAAAAAAAAAAATGTCTCAAGGCAAAGTCTGCCCCCTCCGGCATAACTTTGGTTTTTATTAAGGATTGTATCTTTGGATCCGGCATACACTCTCTGTACTGTCTTGCGAAATTATTTTTTTATTTTATGCACGAGGCGGGGTTTCGAACCCGTAACCTCAGTATCCAAGTCAAAAACTTAAAAAAACAAATATGAAAATAAAATTTAAAACCTACCCCAAAAGAAGGGCAATCCGTGCAAAAAAATGTAGATAACTGCGGGATTGTGCTATGGGCTAATTGTTTCGCTAAAAGGCCCGTATTCATGCAATTACATCAAAATCAAAACATAAGTTTGAGCCTTGAGGATATAGGAGCATTTAGGGTAATATATAATTAGGGGGAAGGGGCAAAGTGGAGTTTTAGTATGTGCTAGGGTTTTATAAATCTGCTAAATAGATCTCAAAGGAAAGGATGTATATAGTTAATGTGTAGCACCAAAAGTTGGACTAGTAAGTCCAAACTACCAAATTTTTGGAGCTAATTTGTCAAACCTTGGATAAATATCCCATTTCGCTGATCTGTGGTTTGCGCAAATAGGCAAATTTCCGGCCACCATGCAGATTTTGCTCCATTTTGACAATTAGGTAGAAGTGGCCGTTTTTGGTTAAATGAAGTAAAGGATTAAAATACTTTTCAACCACTCTCCTGCTCAAACTTAGGCAAACAGATTTAGCCTTGAAATCCTATGGATTGTTAATATTTATGTGTATTTGTTTTTAACATGTGTTGTTGAATTGTCTTGAATTCCTATCGGATTGGTAAATTTTGCTTGAGTTGTTCAAATGTTCATAAGTCCTACCGGATTGTTAAGGCTTACTTATAATTACTTACAATGAGTGTCGTTGTATTCTTACCGGATTGTCAAAATTTACTTGTAATGCTTTACAACGTGTGTTGTTGAGTTTCCTTCAAATCCCACCGGTTTGTCTAGACTTTTAATTGTTTACAACTTCTGTTGTTGAATTACCTTGAAGTCCTACCGAATTGATAAGATTCGGTGCTTGTTCAATTGTTCACAAAATCTCGTAGAATTGGCATGACTTTGTGCTATCTGCATATTACCTATCGTATTAATTGTTCACAAATCCCGCCGGATTGACATGATTTGTCCGTTTTGATCAACATGGTGTTCTTTGAATTTGAAATTCCAGTTCCGATCAAAACCACCACAAATTTCATACAAATGATCTCAATCCCTAGCTAGTTGAAGTCAGGTTTCATGAACTACCAATATTAGGGAGAAAAAAGAAATGAGTGTCATAATTTATAACAATAATATAACCAATGGTATTCAGAAAGATTGTATGGTTGGACTGCATATATTCACCATGGGTTAAACTATAGAGGTGTTCATTTGGATATCCAAGGATATCCAAGTATCAACAACCAATACATAATTGGCTCTGAACGTCATTATATTCAAGGAACACTCGAGCAGTTGAGTGAAATTCCATGATAAAGAACCACGAATGGTTTGAGTCAAGAAATTGGCAAAATCTCAATGCTGTAATCTGTCATGCCTTAAGAATGAAGTATAAACCTCTTATCCTGATTATTTTTTTTTGACAAAAAAAAAAAATTAGATGAAAACGGATAGTGAGTGATATTTCTTGACATGCTCTAAATGATGTACTATGCCATTTGAGCTAACCAGCAACATGGTAGAAATAATTAAAGACCTTGAGACTGTCTAACCAAAGCCAAATAAGCAACTCAGTATTAATCTCATGCTTGGTAACATAAAGGAAAGCATCAATATTTAGGCTGCAACCTAAAGATGGCTTTGTCTAGCTAGTGAGTAAAGGGCAAACAAACTACATTGCATGTTCTAGTTTTATTTCGATGGAGGGAAGTTAGTTATTAGACTTATAAGCCACATTACAATAGATCCTACGATCCAACCAACCACACAAAAGACTAAGAGACCAGCCAAAATGGTGGCTAATGGTGGGCCTGATGCATCACTGCTTTTTTCTGATTCTCCTGAAGGTTTGGTGTTTGATCTTGTTACAGGTAGTAGTCTCTGCCTTAGATGCACACTCACAACATTGTTGAATCTGAAAAACGAAACAGGAACAAAGAACTTATAACAATCTTTGATAACATCACATCAAAGTATAATGAAAAGGCTAATCATAAACCACTAAAGTTATGCTGAGGAGACATCAGTTATTGTCCGACTAACACAAAACCTCTGCCTAAAGAAGTCTATACTTTAGTTTATTTTTAGAGGGCTCCTTGTATCCGTCATACGAGAAAGTCTGGCAGTATGCATCACACGCAGAATTGGAAAACATATTCTCAAAGAGGGGTCTTCTATTTCCAAAGATCCGGTCCAATAATAAAATCTAGAGAGGCTGTTACAACTTAGACCTTCTAAGGTATGACAAAGTAATGCAGGATGGCTAATGCCTGTAGGACAAGAAGGCAAATTCGTACCATAATATGATAGATTGGAAATTGGAAATACATAACCTCATATTTTAAGCTTGTCCAGAAGTCGTATAATATTATTAGTTCAACTACCTTTAATAGTTTCTCTTTTATTCTGTGCAAATGTGGTTTTACATCAAATAATTAAATCTTGAAGGAGAGAGAAGGTAACATTTTTCAGATTTATAAAATCCTTAAAATCACTGCAGGATTCAAAAGCCTTTGCTAATATTCAATCCTCTTCCAACGTGTATTCAGTAACATTTATATAAGGGAGGACAAAACAAGGAAAACTCTATAAACAAAGCAATAAAAAAGAATGTCATAAAGCAATCAAACATTCAGCAGGAAACCACAGAGTCCTGCAAATGATCTGAGTTTAAACATTAGCACCCTAGTAATAAATGAAGCTGGAATGAAGACAATTTGAAATCCTACAAAGACAAAATTTAAATAGTTTCTTCCTAATTGTCTAAGACTTGATGGGCAAGTTATATGGTACCCTGATGGGAGGATGCAGCCATGAGCCAACCAAGCGCGAGCAAGATAGCTCCCATGCTATTTTAAAGGGCCAAAATTACCTCTGAACTATTCGAAATAGGTCAACTTTACTCTCCATTACGTTTTTGGCTCAAAAATACCCTCGCCATTACTCAACTAGCTCAAAAATGTCCTCCAACTAGCCAAATAGCTCAAAAATACCCTTCCAACTAGTGATTTCTTAATTCAAAATTACCCCTTTTTGAATAGTTCAAGGGCAAAATTGACCCTTTTTCCTTTGTTTTGGAACAACCGTTAATAAGAAGGGTATTTTTGAGCTATGTGGCTAGTTGTCTAACGGCAAGGGCATTTTTGAGCAAAAAACGTAAAATTGACCTATTTCGTTTCAGTGGTATTTTTGGCTCTTTTCTCTATTGAAAAAAGAAAAAGGAAAAAGACATGCTCAGTCACATTCTCTAACTAGTTGTAGAAGCGTTGTATATCTCAAATGAATAACCCATTAATGCTACGGAAACGCCATTTATTCATAATTCAGACCCTTCTTTTGTCAACAACGAAGAAAAATGAAAATGAGAAAAAAGGTCCAACTTTGGATGCAACGATTACAAAATTGCTACAGAGATAGTTGATTAAAAGAGTGAAATTGGCAGCATTTCGGAAATCACAACAAATTTTAGACTAAAAGCAGGTAAAATAAAACAATTTTTGAGTACCTGAAATTGAAGTGGGTAGGAAAGGCACGGTGGAAGGTATTGAAGGAAGGTTGAGGTGTGTGAAGGGGACGATGAAACCCTAGAACAACTTGGGATGGACGTGAAGAACAATGGACAGACGCCATTTGTGTGTACCAACACCAAGATATCTGTTTATCTCTACTCTCAAGGACTTAGTCGATATTGTGAACTATGAATATCTCAAATTTGTGAGTGCAAATTAAGCCCGTCAACCGGTTCGGTTGAACCGGTTAAAATCGGAACCGGACCGGTAAAAACCGGAACCGGAACCGGAACCGGAACCGGAACGGTAGAACCGGTTCCGGTTAACCGTTAATTCTTTTTACCGGTCGGATTCTATTTTTTGAAACCGGAACGGACGGTTAAACCGGTTAAATTAAAAAAAAAAAAAAAAAATTTTTAAAGAGCGTTAGCGCCGGGGCGCCTAGTCGTAATTGACCGTTGGCGGTCATTTTAAAAATAGTAACGTTGCCAAACGGTCATTTACCTAATTTTTGGCCCCCACAACCCCCAAACTTTTTTTTTAACACTTTAACCCATCCTTTACCCCTATATAAACCCTTCTTCATTTTCATTTTAATTCACACCATTCACTCTTCTCTTTCTCTCAAATCTCAATCTCTCAATTATAGTTACTTTGCAATAATTAGTCACTTTATATTTCTCTCAAATAAATATTACAAAGTCTTATTATAGTTTCAATTATTAATTTTGCAATTATAATATTGTTGGTGGAGTTGGTGATTTTGCGGCAATCAAGTAACTTTGGTGGATTTGCAATTCTAGCCGCCTTCACTTTGTTGGAAATTAATCCGGCAATTTGGTACCTTCGTTTCAACTCTATCTTTATTTTTCGCAATTTAATTCTAGCAATTTATTTTTCGCAATTTAATTTACGCAATTTAATTTGTTGTGATTTATTTGATTGTGATTTAAATTAATTCTATTTAATAATGTCAAAGAGATTAAGACGTGGTACCGGTAGTAGTAGTAGTATTGTTAGGCGTGGGCTTAATGAGGAAACATTTGTGGGAGAAACACCTAAGTTAGGTATTGATGTTGGAGGAAATAATCCACTTTTAGGTCATGAGGCAATGCAATAACATTTTACCGACACTTTTAATGAAGACTTAGATGATGATGATGAAACACAACCCCGAAAATTCCATAGAGATACATGTCACGCATCGCATCACATACACAAGACAAACCGCCTAGAACTCGTAAGCCAACGGCTAAAGTTTGGAAATTTATTACTAAGAATAGGGAAAACCAATGGACTACATGTACCCTATGTGGACAAGTATTTAGTTTTAAGCAATAGCTGGTAAGGATGGTGGAACGGGTACACTAAATTCTCATATGAGAACCAAACATATGGATGTTTGGGGAGAGCAAAACGGGTTCAA
>NC_081352.1:7858910-7951487 GCF_029784015.1 Lycium ferocissimum
ATGTTTTTAAAATGTGAATTGTTGGTGTGATTTATGAAGTTGAAAGAAAGAAATATGTTGTCATTATTCTTGTTGAGTTTGGATAATTTTAGGTAGTGTGTTGGTTCGGCCACTTGAAATGTCGAGCGGATTATTTGAAACATTCTTGACTATTGTTTGGAAGGTTTCGAATTGGTATTGAATATGTGAACAATTATGAATTGAACATAAATGAGATGCCATGGAATTGTAAAAAAGAATTGGTAATGTTAGAATGCATTTGGGATTGAATATTGATATTGTTATAATGTTTGTTGGTTTGGTCGTTGTTGATCTAGTCGAGTTGGATTCTCGGGGATGGTATACTTACGGGGGGGAGATCTTTGTCGAAATTTCTATAGACAAGCATTACTTTAACTTTCTTAAGGCTTATAAATGACATTTTGGTACTTATGACCAATTGTAGATTTTGGAGGAAACGGGATTTGAGTTTGGACGAGCGTAAAAAGTGAATAAGGTATGTAAGCTTGCCTTTTTTCCTTTTTTTTGGCATGTCCTAGCCCTACTACTAGGCTAAGATCGGAACCTCGGGGATAATTCCGCTCTCGGAAATCCGAGTTTGATTTTGCATACTATTCATTCAGCGCAATTGAATTATAATCCTTATATTTGATCAAAAGAACGATTTCAGAAGATCGTAACTATTGTATATTAATTCCGATAAACCTAATTTAACTATTGTCTTGGTTTTAAAGAAATGGTGTGCTTTGGTTATTTTGTTGAGTTTGTAATAAAAGAAATTATATACGTATGACTACTTACGGTCTGTTCGTGTGTGTGTTATTACCTCTTTCGCGGTCCAGGCGGTATGTGTGTGATATTGTCCCATTTGGATACTTGGCCATGCCTATACCATAGCTGGATACTTGGCCGCGGCATGTGTATGTGTGATATCGTCCTTTGGATACTTGGCCAAGCGAACATAACCATTGGATGCGCGCGGCATGTGTATGTGTGATATCGTCCGCTGGATACTTGACCGCGAGCTGTGACATGACCGCTGGATTCTTGACCGCGGTATGCGTGTATGTGTAGCTGTTTATGTATTGGTGATATTAGCCGTTGGGTTCCTGGCCGCGGTATATGTGTGAATGCATGTATGGAATATTACCGCTGGGTTCCTGGCCGCGGTATGTGTGTATGATTTGTGTATGTATGACTTGGATGCCAGATGGAAGTACGTTGGTATTTGGACTATTATGCTCGCGTTTGGTACACATTATTTCATTTTACGTATTTCTGCTTCATACTCGGTACATATTAAAGTGCGGCCCGCTTTCTTCGGGGGGGCTGCGTTTCATGCCGCGCGGTACCCGCGGATGGCGAGGAAGATGTTCCGGCTGGATTGGCGAGCTCCGTTTCCTCAGGAGTCTTGCCAGGGTCGAGTGCTTTTGTATGGTGTCCGAAGTTATGTTAGGGCACTTTGTGACAGATGTCGTGTGTATGAGATGTCCGTTTGTAAACGGCTATGTACCGATGTATCGATGCGCATTGTGTTATGAATTTCGTGTGTTTACTGATTCGCCATGGTTACGGATTTTGTTTGATTTGAAAAGACGAAAGGCATGTACGTTTCGAAAAAAATTTCTGTGCTTATGCTATGCCTTGTGGGCCCAGTATGGCTATGAGTATTATGAGAGTCTGCGGGTTCGCTCGGCCCTAGGTAAGGGTCGGGTGCCCATCACACCCTATCGGAAATTGGGGTGTGACACCTTAAGCCCCCAAATGCTTCATTAATCAATAATTCTATAGGATTTTCAATGGGTGGTACATCATGAGTGACCTCTCTATTTCTGGAATTGTGCAATACATTCATTTCCCCGTGCATAAACCAAGTGACATAGTTTTTAGGGAACGGCTTGTCAATCAAATGATTAAACACTATTTTTCTGGTCTGCCACTTCCTAGAACCACATTTAGGACATGGACATTTTATTTTATCTCCTATAGCTGCATTGTTAAATGCAAAATTCAGAAATTGATTCAAACCAATCACATACTCTGGTGTGTTCCTTGGCATTCCAATCAAGATTTATCCATTAAAAAATTAGATTAGTGTGCAACAATATCACCTATAAGAATTCATGAGAAAGAAAATGAGTTGCCTATTAGCATAAGTGAACATAATAGAAAATGAAAAAATAATGAATTCTAACAGAGAACATACATAACCAAACACTTTAAGAAAAAATTACTGAGATTTTTACGAAGTACTGACAGATTTTAGATAGATCAACAAATTAAATAAATACTTGCAATTATTCTACCTATTTTAATCTATCTTTATTCTCCTAATGTGTAAATGCTAACCAACATCATCAAACCGCTAAACACAATATTCGACTTACAACTAAAACTATTTCAACAAACGACTAACATCATCAAACCGCTTTCAGTTTTGTTAGATGAAAGCAAGAGACGATTTAATTTAATGTATATATCTTTATCCAAATGGTATCTTCCAGCTTCTTATAACTTTTGTATGAACTCCGCTTCGAAATGGCGGTGATGTGTATGCTCGTTGTGAGCCAAACTCAAATTTGTGACTAACATTTCATACGACAAATGATTGCAAAAACATGGTGTAACCGCTGTTAATAATAATTGTGCACCAAGCTTCAGAATGTAACCGCTGAATACATGGTAAAAACATCAAACATAAAAGCAAATCTGGATTGTTTCTTATTACGGTAGAACTTTCAATCATTTTATCAAGATTACCAACTAACATTGCAAAGTCATCACACTAATCCTGTACTAGAGATTTCATTCATTGATACAAACAATCAAACACATTCAAGGTGACACGCGTTTCTTCAATCTCAGCGAAGTCCTTGCCACACTCGGCGTCACGTTTCTTCACACCACTGTAGTTTTCAACCTCTCTATTTCTCCCACTCCTCTTAGCAACTCTATCAAAACCATCATCCTATTTCCTAATCGTCACTAATTTCATCATCATATTCATTAACCCTAATTTCATCATCATATTCATTAACTAATCGCATTTTCATATGGATTAATTGCAGTTTAAAAACTAAATTTACTTTTTGAATTACACTAAAGAGCAAGAAATATATACTGAAAAAGATATCAAGAAGGACGAACCACAACCATTTACCAAAAGTCATTCATACATGAAGCAAAAACAACTTACATTTCAAAATCAGCACACTAATAAAATTTTAACTCATTCAAACATAAATAACCCGAAAAACTGGTTTTTTTCTTGAAATAATTAAACTTACATTTCAAAACCAACACACTAATACTGTAGTATAAAAATTCAACTCATTGACACAAATAATCAAACACGTTCAAGGGGACCCATTTGTAAAAATAATTGCAGATTACAAAAACCCAAAAATGGGAAAGATGAAAGACCCATTTGTAGAAATAATTGAAGAGATACCTGTTGATTGAGGAAGAGGAGTTTGGGTTCGCAAGAAATTCTTTCCTTGCTAAAGAACTGGGCTCTTCAAGGAAAAGATCTGCAAATTATGTGGAAAAGAAGGAGGGACACATTAGAAAAATTCACACAAAAAAATCAATTTTGAGAAATTTGAGCTAAAAGTTGCGTGCCCTTTTGTTTGTAGAATGTTGAGAATATTGAGAATTTTGAGCAAAAAATTACCTTTGAGATCAACAACCTTAAATTCAAAAACTCCAGCTTATGCTTATGATGAATCACAACTTAATTCTGCACTTTAAAACTTCTATTTAATCAGCACACTTTTAAACCTTCACTTGTCAAATTTTTATAAGAAGAAACGAGGAAAGAGGAGTATTCGACACAAGTAGGTGAGCCTCACCAGAGCAGTAAAGCTATTGTAGTCTAAAAAGAAGCTTCAACACATGTATTCCACCTCAATCACTGATAGAGCAATGCCTTCTGGATTCTTAAATTACCATATCCTACACAACTAGGAAGATTCAAGATCCTAACATATAATACTTTTAGATCTGTCTCCTAAAGAATTAGATAGAAGAAATTTGATGCCATTCAATTCCTGTGGAATAAAAAGTAGTGAGAGAGGGAGGTTTGAGACACAGAGGGTTTTGAGAAAAGAAGCGGACCTTTTTTTACTTTTGTTTCAGAGAAAAAAGAGCCAAGCCAAAAAAAAAAAGTGAGGGAAAAGTTGCGCGCTATTTTTTTCCCAAATGGTGGAGGTTCCAAACCCCCGCTAGTTTCTTTTATTTGTGCCGGACATGTAAACCCCCGCTATTTAATGAAATTTGCGGGGGTTGTAGATGACCCCCGCTATTAAATCGCCGCAATTTAAGCATTTTTTTTTGTAGTGATTCTTGTATTCCTTAAAACCAAAATCATATCAGTAAAATAGCAAAGGAATTTTTATGGAATCATGCTTACAATCCCAAGCTTGTGGTAGTTCTATACCAAAAACACGAAACAGCAATATAGTTAGGTCTAATCCATAACCGATGCAAGCTTGCTATATCCTTCAATGAGATATAGGCTACATATATTAAATAGAACGTTGAAACTTGTCTGTGCACAAGTTTACACGTCCAAATTAGCGATATCTATGTCAATAAATCAAGTGCGTATAGAATTGAATTTTGAACTTGTAGTTGGCAGTTGTGATCTTAACCAAGAGGCTCGAAGCGTTGCTTGATTGCTTGGCAGCCAAAAGTAGGCGTCTGCAGCATTTGTCCCTATTTATAGGTTTTTTGTTTTTAAATTTTAAGTAAATAGGTTATTTAGCAAATAATAAGGAGGGTATTTTAGTAATTTAACTTTTAAGTTAGGGAGTTCATGCTTTTAATATAGTATAGATATAGATAGATGTGCTGATTTACTATCTAGGCTTCTTAACAATCTAGCCAATGATGAGCATTATTCAGGATATCATGGACCCCTAAGGGGTCCTAATATCACACATCTTGCTTTCGCATATGATGTAATATTGTTCACCTCAGGTAAACCTTCTGACATAAGGAAAATCTTGAAGTTACTAACTGTTTATAAAGATGTTTCAGGTCAGCTGATTAACAAGTATAAAAGTTGTGTTGCTGTTGCACCTAAAGCTAATATAGAGCTAAAATATAGAGTAGCTCACTTGACCGGAATGCAGAGGAAAGAGTAACCTATCAAATGCCTGGGTTGCCCTATGTTTGTTAGTAGAATGAAAATAGTTTGCTTTTCAGAAATGGTTCATTCAATCACAAAAAGGATCCATACATGGAATTTCATGTTTCTCTCTATGGGTAGCAAGATTATTTTAATAAAGCATACATTGCTAGCCATGCTAGTGCATCTGCTAGCAGCAATGAAGCCACCAAAAGGGACTTTTGAGCAACTGAAAGGGGCTATTGCTAGATTTCTATGGAGTGGAAATGAATCCAGGAGAAAATACCGTTGGTGCAAGTGGGTAAAGATATGTGTGCCTTATGAAGAAGGGGGTGTTGGATTCAGATGCCTAAAAGATGTGAGAAAAGCATTCATAGCAAAACAGTGGTGGAATTTGAGAACAAAAGAGTCACTATGTAAAAAGTATATATTAGCCAAATATTGCTCAAGAACTAATGCTGTCATCAGAACAGTTGTTGGTGCTCAATCACAAATATGGAGGGCAATTTGCAGCATTAAACAACCCATAGAGGACAACATAATATGGCAAGTAGGACAAGGCAACTTGTCTTTCTGGTATGACAACTGGAATGGAGAGGGTGCACTGTACAAATTGCTTCCCAAAGACTATATTCCAATCAAATGCAACTTAAATGAGGTATATGTGAATTGTATATGGAATTGGAGTAGAGCAGGATATAGGGTTCTTTTGGCAATAAGGGCAACTGTTCATCACATTACAATTCACTTCACCACAAATAAGGCTGATAAACCAGTTTGGACCCTTAACCTTGATGGCAAATTTATAGTTTTATCAGCTTGGACTCTGTTGAGGAAAAAAGCAGATGGGGACTGGCATGATAAGAGAACATGGCACAAGAATTGCTCTTTGAAAGTCAACTTCCATCTCTGGAGAGTCATCAAAAATATCATCTACAAATAACAACATTGGAAGGTTCAAAATTCATTGGCCTTCCATTTGCTGCTGCTGCACTGTCCACAAGATAGAAACAATTGAACATTTATTTGGAAAAAGTGCCTTAGCTCAGGAGCTATGCATATCAAAGTTCAAAACATTCCTCTTAGACAGATGATGGTTCACTGTTGGAGATTAAAGACCAAAAATCCTGTCTCAATGCTTGTCAAAGAAATTCTTCCTTGGGTGATTTGTTTGGAGATATAGAAAGTTAGATGCAATATCAGGTTCAACTTCATCAAGTTCAATAGTGCTATGTCAATTAAAAACATCACATCACATATTTTTCAAATCACCAACATCCAATTTCCTCTGCTGAAACCAAAAATTGCCTGGTATGTTTTCTGCAACAAACTAAATAACAACTACTCTAAATTGACTATTAAGACTATCAAATAGTACCCTCCTACACCTAGTTTCATCAAGATTAATAGTGATGGAAGTTGCATAGGGGATGATTGTGGGGGAGGTGGTGTCATCAAAAATCATAAAGGCAAAGCAATTCATGTTTATAACATTAACTTGGTTATCCGGCAATTGAGCTGAGGCAAAGGCATTACAACATGGTGTCGAATGGTGTTTAAACATGAGAAGGGAGAACATCATATTAGAAGGTGATTCCTTGCCATTAGTCCAAGCCATTCAAGGTAAAATGAAACCACCATGGAGCATATCTCAAATAGTGACTTGGATGCAAAGCATGCTGAACCAGAACCTGTTCCAAATTAAACACTGCTTGGAGAACCTAACCAGGTAGCTGACAAGCTTGCATAGGTCAGCCACACTCATAGTGATATATCTTCTTACAGGGAATTCAATGAATTGCCTAGATCTGTGAAAGGTATACTAAATCTGGATAGATGGGGCCTCCCAACTATCAGAAGCAGAATTAAGAACAATAACCAATATCAAATTGATCACCCTTGATTTTCTATTAGACTGTTAGGTGCATTAGAAAAGCATGTAATACAGAAGTCATCAAACACCAACTAAAGATAGGTGGTTGATGATTTCTGTACATAGGAAGCATGCATCACATAGATACCCCATTCTTCTGTATTGGAAGATTTCTTCCCCCCTTAGTTCATGCATCATTTAGTTCATGTTAGGATTTATAAATAAGGACTTGGCCATTATGCATCAAAACTAAGAGTGTCCAGTTTCATATTGCACAGGGGAAAGGTTTATGTCCTCCTCTTCGTGTATTTTTCTTCATATTAATAAAATACCATCCAAATTCTGATTTTGGAACTAGGTGGTTCCCTTAAAAAAATTATCTTCTAAACACTAAAGAAGTCATATCTAACAACACTATTCCAGGGTACACCACCTATGTGCCGCATAAAGAGGGACTATCGTCATATCACAATACCATTCAGTAACGTCATCTTGTTCTAACAATCTGTCAACCATGGATTGCTCTAACCCTCACTAGATCCTGAAAGTTCATTCCATCCCAAGGCTATATCTGTTGATACTTTTAAGTCATAAGCTGGGGTGGGTGCTACTTAATGTACTTCCATCACTGTTGAAAGTGGAATCATGACGCTTATGTTCCTCGGTTTGAACTCTGACTACGTTACAATCTTATCTACTTAGGTACCTCGTACCTTCTTCACCTTACCACTTTTACTTTCTAAAACTCATACTTTTACCTTCTGATGCTCTCGTAGCCTTCAAACTGCATGGGTGCGTGAGATATTCACACCTTAGGGCTCGTAACATAAAACTTGCACATTTGATACACACATGATCTGATAGGGCCTCAGAATAGCCACCCAATATGTATATACATATATATACATACAGACGCACTTATGCGGCCGATAAATCCACCATGGATGTCTATAAATAACAACCCAAAATAACATATACAAGGGCCGACAAGGCACCATGCTGATATACTAAAATTACCGAACACCTCTATAACCCTCTAAGAAGAACAAACTGTGTTGTGGTCAGGACAGAGCCCTAACCTACCCATCAAGTCTATATACACACAAAATGACTCCCACTATGGACTTGATAACTCTGAATGAGGTGGATCTTACCAATCACGTAGATACCTGGTGCCGTCTACTGTGGAGGCCTGTCTATCTATCTGTCAGGACTTGCTAGCAGGAAATCCAGTGCCCCCGGTGAAAGTGTTACACCCCGTACTTGCGGAGAACCACTTATCAAATTTGAGCGAAAGTATGTTGAACTGTGGCTAAGTAAAACAACTTTGGAGTATAAGGGATGAAGAATTATTAAGTACATTTTATTAGTAAAAGTATGTTGAACTGTGGCTAAGTAAAACAACTTTGGAGTATAAGGGATGAAGAATTATTAAGTACATTTTATTAGTAAAGGATGCATATGAGGAATTCTGGAAGGTCCTATAAGGAATTAAGTGGAAGGAGTTGAGTTAGTATGACTTTGGAAAAAGATGAGCGTTATTTTGAACAACAAAGTATGAGCTAACTTGGAGAAAGAATATCTTTCAGTATATGAGGAGTTTTGAAGTAAAGCAAAAGCTTAAATTGAAGTTCATGAAGTCCAGTTTCCAACACAACAAATCGCTCATCGATACGACTTCGGAGTAGAGAAATACGGATGTTACAAATTAGTTTGGCAGAGCAGAAACGCGCAGCTACAGTGCTCGACGCGCTCGCTACAGTTGCGCGAAAAGTTTTGGGTTGGTGCAAACCGACCCTAGAACTATATAAAATGGGGATTTGCTCCTTATTTGCATTCAACCACCTCCCCAAACTTTCCCTAACCCCCTAGAACATTCTCCTAACTTCTTCCATAAAATTTTAGCCCAAATCAAGTGAAACCCCGGGATTTAGGCTCGGGAAGCGTATAAGGTCTTGTAGTTCTTTTTCTAAACAACGAATCTCGATGAATCAAAGGAGGCCACCGAAGATAAATAAGATTTCAAGCTCTACAAACCTTGATTAAGGTAAGGATATTCTTTACTATGGATATTATGAAGTGTATCATGGAAATTTAGTTGTTAAAGCTTCGTAAAGTCTAGTGATTGGTTGAGAAATTAGGGAAACATTCTGTGGGATGTTTTATTGAGCATGTTGATGTTGATGATGATGTTGTTGATATTGGTGTTGCTCTTGTTGTTGTTTTGTCGGTATTTTGATTTTGGGCTAGGGATATAAATAGGGGAGATGCTGCCTGAATTCCGGCAGATTCTAAGAGGATTTAATTTGAAGTCTTACAACAAGCATATGACGATAAGCCTAACAATAGTATGAATTCTCTTGAATGTAGATTTATGATCTTAGGACGACAAGCATTAAGTAGTTAAAGTTAAGACAATCGAAAAGGTATGTTATGTTAAGGCATGATTCCTTCTACGCACCCATACATATTTTCCATAACATCCTTATTCTCAAAAGTTAGAAGATCATGATTTTCAAAGTTCTTGTGATACTAAAGATAGATGTTTTCTAACATGATAATGATGATAATGATTGACCCCATTTCCATAAATTTTCTTATGCACCCATACATATTTTCCATAACATCCTTGATTCTTGAGTTAGAGCAGCTTTTAATTATCATGCTTAATGTATATGTATGTATTTTCTCAAAGTTCTTGAAAATTTTTGATCTAAAGGGTGACATATACGATGTTTTGATAAGTAAGAAACATTCGAGATTTCAAAGACATATTAATGATGTAAGGGAAGAAAGTTGTTAATTAGGAAAGTAAGGTATATGTTGTGTGTCGGGCAAGATTTACGATGTTTTGAGTATCGAATTAATGATGAGTTGTTAATGATGTTTTTGGAGAAGAGTCTAATGATAACGTCCCTTAGATTGTTAATGAAGTGTTAAACAAGTGTCAAGAAGGTTCCATAAGGATTGGAGATCAAACGAACGACGGAGATCATTTCAGGGAGAAGGAGTTATACGACCGACTTATATGGTCCGTATAACATTATACGGTCCGTATAAGGGTCCGTATAACACCCAGCAGAGATGATGACTGCTTAGTGGTGAACCACGACCAGTTATACGGGCCATGCAATGTTCCACGGACCGTATAAGTGTCTGTGGAAGCCCCGACGGGCTGAGTAAGTTCAATTATATACATGTGATTCAACTTCATTAATTTCATTTTTCGCACACTCCTTCATCTCTCTCAAGACCTCTAGAAGGTTCCACATACTTCATCTATAAGAAAACAAAGGAAATCAAAGATCAATATCAAGAATTCAAGTGAACCAAGTGTATGAAACACATTAAAGTTCATCCAAGCCAAGAAATTCCAAGAGAAGTGAACTAGGGTTTTGGTGCAAGAAGAGTATTTCCACTCAAGGCTTATTCCTACACTATCTAAGGTAAGTTTTATGGTATTTTCATGTTGTTTGAGGTATTGAAAAGTTGAAACACTTGGATTGTAGAAGAATATAGGAAATGGGTCATAAATGGGAATAGTGTCATTGTTGAGTAAAAGCTTGGATTGAATCATGATTATTGATATGTTGTGATTGTAAGTATGTTATGAATGACATTTAGAACATGGGATGAGCATTATATGTGAGAGAACGTGATAGTGAACTATGATCATGATTATGGAGGAATTGAAGTGAAATTGTGAAATGTGGATAATGTAAATGAATGATAATTGTTGTTTATGATATTGTGATTGTTGTTATGGATGTTTGGAAGTTGATATGGAATATGGGGAAAGTTGTACAAACAAAGGAAATGTTTCCCAATTTTCTCTAGCTTTAGTAAGCACGTTCTTGTAATCTTTTAGCTAATGTTAATACGAACTCTCTTGAAGGTAAAGACGTGAGCATTGAAGGAGAACGAGCAAGTGATAGAATAGCTAAAGGAAAAGGTATGTGAGGCTAGTCCTTTCTTTCTAAGGCATGAATCTTATGGCATGATTTTCCTCCTTCTTCAAGAATTTCCTACATTCCGAAAAACTAAGAGTCTATGTTCATGAATAGCCATATGAGATAAGAGATACATTATGAATACGATAATGATGATGATGAGCTTAAGTCTAAAGATTCTAGAGTTCATGATATGATGTTCCTACAAAGCTAATGATGTTAACTATGATCCATTGATGTTTTCCTTATGTGCACTCACCTTAAAACGTTAGTCCCTCCAAGGTGAGATATAACGACTATGACCACTCCATAACGTAATTGGGGGTTACGACCTTATCTCACCCCGACATAGCTATAGTTGCCTTCAAGTTCTAATGTATGTTTTGGATGATAAGTGTATAATGATGCTAAGTCATGATATGCCTATAAGATGAGTAATGATGATAAGTCTATGATATGTACGATGATATAATTCCACCGCGCCTAAATGGCCGGACATGTCACCGCGAAGGCGGGCTGCTTGTGATTCCACCATGCCCAAATGGCCGGACATGTCACCGCTAAAGCGGTCGCTTATGAGACCGCGCCTAGAAGGCCGGACACGATCACCACTAGTGGGCGGCATATGATGGTTACCCGGACGCGGGTTAACAATGATTATGTATGTGTGATATGATGTTGTATATGCTATGGTTACTCATATGATATGCTTATGTATAATATATGTATAAAATATATCCACTTAAAAGTACACAGGTTATATCTTTGTCCTATGACTTATGATTTCTCTATTATGTTCATTTCATTACCTTACATACTCGCACAATGTTCATACTGACGTCCGTTTTCTTTGGACGCCGTGTTCATGCCCACAGGTAGACAAGGAGGTGATCCAGACTCGTAGGAGCTATTAGCTGACTTGAGAGCACTCCATTGTCCCCGAGGTGCCATTGATTATTCTTTTGTATATATATATATATATATATATATATATATATATATATATATATTTTGGGCATGACGGGGTCCTGTCCCGTCTATATGTCTAGTACTCTAGTAGAGGCTCGTAGATACGTATGTGTGGGTAGTATGGTCTCACAATTTCTCACGTATATATATATATATATATATATATATATATATATATATATATATATATATATATATATATATATATATTTTTATCAAGGGCTTATGTATATATAAAGTGAATATGTTTCAAATGAAAATAGTTTTTCTATGATTATGAGCATAAGAAATATGAATGAAAGCAGATGAGTAATAGAATGAGTGGTGCTCGGTGGTTAGCCCCGGGTACCCGTCATGGCCCTAGTCGGGTCGTGACAAAAGTGGTATCAGAGCAGTTCAGTCCTAGGAAGTGTCTACGAGCCGTGTCTAGTAGAGTCTTGTTTATGGTGTGTTGCGCGCCACGCTAATAAAAGGAGGCTACAGGGCATTTAGGAAAAATGACCATCTTTCATCTTAAGAGATCGTGCGATAGAGCTGTGTTATAAGATTTTCTCCTCCCTAATAGTGTGCTATGATTTCAGAAATGCCGCCAAAGGAAAAGCTAAAGCCGCCCAGAAGGGCAAGACTACGATGAAAAGGAGGGTAGAAAGAGAGCCGCCAATGAATGTAGAAGAGGGTGAATCACATAACGAGGCTCCATCTAATGCTTCTTCCACCCCGCCTATTATAGAAGAACAAGAAGGGGCTTCAGCTCCAGCTCCTATGCCTCCAGTTCCTCCACCGGCTACTTCGGGTCAACAAGTGACCGAAGCTATTCATCTATTGACGCAGTTAGTTGCCGCCTGGCACGCGGCAGAACGCGGGCCCAAGTGATCGGTCCTAGTACGCAGCCCGTGATTTATGAGTTTGAATCCTCCGGAGTTTTTGGGTCAAAGCCGGATGAAGATCCGCAAGGCTTTATTGATGAAATGTTGAGGACATTAAAGATTATTCATGCCTCCGAAACTGAATCCGTGGAGTTGGCATCGTATAGACTCCGGGATGTGGCGGTCTTATGGTATAATAATTGGATAGTATCAAGAAAAGAGAATGCGCCTCCTCCCGTTTGGCAAGAATTCGTAGATGCCTTCATCCGCCACTATTTGCCACCCGAGGTCCGCCGAGCTAGAGCGGATAGGTTCTTAAATCTAAAGCAAGGAAATATGAGTGCCGGGAGTATAGCCTTCAATTTAATTCTTTGGCTAGGTATGCTCCGACTATGGTGGCCGACATGGGAGATCGGGTGCATAGATTTGTGAGTGGCTTAGGGCCACATTTGTTCAAGGATTGTTTGACGGCTTCGTTGCAAGATGGGATGGATATTTCCCGCATTCAAGCCCATGCCTAGAATTTAGAAGGACAACAACATCCGCAAAGGGGTGATCGTGATATTGATAGAGGGCAAAGCAAGAGGGCCAGATCTATGGGGGCAGTAGTGATTATAGAGGGGGATCAAGGGTCATATTCTAGACACTTAGCCGGTCGGTGACTAGTGCACCTCCACGATTTACGGGTAGGAGATTTGATCGCTCCATTCCTTCAGGACGAGGTCAGAGTTCGAGAGTTTCGGGTTCCCGGTTGGGGGTGATTATAGTCCGAGGAGACCCCGGTTTCCCCGATGTAGCCAAATGCGTAGAAAATTACACTCGGGGCCATGTCGCCGTGGGCACGTATGCTTGCTATATTTGTGGACGACCGGGACACTTGATGCGTGATTGTCCCTCGAGGTATGGTAGAGGTGGGGTTCAGCCCCACAGATCGCCGTACCGGTTCTTCTTCAAAGTGCGCCCGGTAGGGCGTACTCCCGCATTCTAGCAGCCGAGGTAGAGGCCGAGGGGGAGCATCTACTTGTGTGCCACTCGCCCCGTATGTATGCTTTAGCCGGACGACAAGATCTCGAGTCCTCCCCAGATGTGGTTACAGGTACATTATCCGTATTTTCCCATGATGTGTATGCATTGATAGATCCGGGTTCTACCTTATCTTATATTACTCCATATGTTGCTGATCGTATTGGGGTGAAACCCGAGCCAATTAAACCTTTTGAGGTATCTACTCCGGTTGGTGATCCCGTGATAGCTAGACAAGTGTACAAAAATTGTGTAATTGTGATATGTGACCGCCAAACTAAAGCCGATTTAGTTGAGCTGGAAATGTTAGATTTCGATGTGATTATGGGTATGGATTGGTTGGCCTCATGTTATGCTAATGTTGATTGCCGAATGAAAGTAGTTCGATTTCAATTTTCGGGAGAGCCCGTGCTTGAATGGAAGGGTAATACAAAGATCTCCAAGAGGTACGATTATTTCCTACCTTAAGGCAAGAAAGATGATAGCTAAGGGCTATATTTATCACTTAGTCCGAGTTCATGACACCGAAGCAAAGTCGCCAACTTTCCAATCCGTTCCGTTAGTGAATGAATTTTCGGATGTATTTCCAGATGAACTTCCAGGCCTTCCTCCGGAAAGAGAAATTGATTTCGCTATTGATGTGTTGCCGGATACCAAGCCTATTTCTATTCCTCCTTACCGAATGGCTCCGGCAGAATTGAAAGAGCTAAAGGCACAGTTGAAAGATTTGCTCGAGAAGGGGTTTATTAGACCCAGTTCATCACCGTGGGGAGCACCTGTCCTATTTGTAAGAAAGAAAGATGGCTCCCTACGAATGTGCATTGATTATAGGCAGTTGAATAAGGTGACGATAAAGAACAAATATCCTCTTCCAAGGATTGATGATTTGTTTGATCAATTACAAGGTGCCAAGTGGTTTTCCAAAATAGACTTGAGGTCGGGTTATCATCAAGTGAGAGTTAGAGAAGAAGATATTCCCAAAACAAACTTTTCGAACGAGATATGGCCATTATGAATTCGGTGATGTCATTTGGGTTAACAAATGCTCCGGCAGTATTCATGAATCTGATGAATAATGTATTCAAGCCTCTCTTGGATCTATTCGTAATAGTATTCATTGATGATATTCTGGTGTACTCTCGCACAGAATCAGAACATGCAGACCATTTACGTATTGTTCTTGGAATTCTTCGAACTCGAGAATTGTATGCAAAATTTTCAAAGTGTGAGTTTTGGTTGAATTCTGTGACATTTTTGGGTCATGTTATTTCAGATGATGGCATTAGAGTTGATACTCAGAAAATTGAAGCTGTGAAGACTTGGCCAAGGCCTACGACGCCTATAGAAGTCCGTAGTTTTCTGGGATTGGCAGGTTATTATAGAAGGTTCGTAGAGGGATTTTCATCTATTTCAGCCCCATTGACGAAGCTAACCCAAAAGTCAGCCAAATTTCAGTGGAATGATGCTTGTGAGCGTAGCTTCCAAGAGTTGAAGGATAGGTTGACCTCAGCCTCAATCGTAACACTTCCAGAAGGGCCAAATGGTTATGTTGTATATTGTGATGCTTCCGGTGTTGGGTTGGGGTGTGTATTGATGCAGCACGGTAAAGTCATTGCTTATGCTTCGAGACAGCTGCGGAAACATGAAAAGAACTACCCAACTCATGATCTCGAATTGGCTGCAGTTATTCATGCATTAAAGATGTGGAGACATTACTTGTATGGTGTGCATGTTGATATCTATACAGATCACAAGAGTCTTCAATACATTTTCAAATAGAAGGAGTTGAATGCGGCAAAGGCGGTGGTTAGAATTATTGAAAGATTATGATGTGAATATTTTATACCACCCCAGAAAGGCAAATGTAGTAGCGATGCGCTTAGCCGCCGATCAATGGGCAGCCTATGTGAAGTTCCTTCGGAGAAGAAAGAATTGATTCATGAGCTCCACCAACTAGCTAATCTTGGAGTACGTCTAATTGATTCAGGTGGTGCAGGAGTTAGTGTTAATAATCCCACAGTTTCGTCCTTGAACATGGAAGTAAAAGAGCGGCAATATGAAGATCCTCAGTTGAGCCATTATAGAGACACATTTCATGAAAAAGAGAAGTCTCCATTTGAAACTTCTATGGATGGAATTCTTAGATACCGAGGCAGGCTATGTGTTCCGAATGTTGCAAAATTGCGTCGTCGAATTCTAGAAGAAGCTCATTATTCTCGGTATTCTATTCATCCAGGAACGACAAAGATGTATCATGATCTCAAGTTGATATATTGGTGGGATGGCATGAAGAAAGACATAGCAGAATTTGTAGCTCAATGTCCAAATTGCCAACAAGTGAAAATCGAACATCAAAAGCCAGGAGGATTATTGCAAGCAATGGAAATTCCTACTTGGAAATGGGAAGTGATCAATATGGATTTTATTGTGGGATTACCTCGTTCCCGAGGCAAGTATGATTCCATATGGGTGATCGTGGATAGACTCACGAAACAAAGCTTTCATTTTCTTCCTGTCAGGACCACATACCCAGCAGAAGACTATGCAAGGTTGTATCTCAAGGAGATTGTGAGGCTTCATGGTGTTCCGATATCCATTATCACATATAGAGGAGCACAATTTACAGCTAAGTTCTGGAAATCCTTCCAAGAAGGTTTAGGTACTCAAGTAAAGCTCAGCACGGCATTTCATCCGCAAACCGATGGACAAGCCGAACGTACCATTCAGACCTTGGAGGATATGCTAAGAGCATGTGTTCTAGATTTTGGTGGTAGTTGGGATGACCACTTACCCCTTATTGAGTTTGCATATAATAATAGCTACCATTCCATATTCAAATGGCTCCGTATGAAGCTTTATATGGAAGGAAGTGCAGGTCTCCAATTGGATGGTTTGAAATAGGAGAAGTACAACTAATAGGCCCTGAGTTGATTCAACAAGCAGTAGAAAAAGTCAAGGTGATCCGAGATCGATTGTTGACAGCCAAAGTCGCCAAAAATCTTATGCGGACAACCGCCGGCGAGACTTAGAATTTCAAGTTGATGATTGGGTATTTTTGAAGGTGTCGCCAATGAAAGGTGTGATGAGATTTGGTAAGAAAGGAAAGTTAAGTCCTCGATACATTGGACCCTATAAGATTATCCGCAAGGTGGGTCAAGTAGCTTATGAATTGGACTTGCCTTTAGAACTTGAATCGGTCCATCCAGTTTTCCATGTCTCAATGCTCCGCAAGTGTGTTGGAGATCCTACGAAGATTGTTCCAATAGATGATGTTCAAGTGACAGAAAAGCTAGTTTATGAAGAAGTGCCCATTGCCATATTAGACAGGCAAGTACGGAGACTTCGAAATAAGGAAGTGGCTTCAGTTAAAGTCTTATGGCGAAATAACAACCGAGAAGAAATGACTTGGGAGGCGGAAGAGAAGATGAAATCCACATATCCGCACTTATTTCAGCCCCCGGAAGAGATCCATGATGAGACATCGAGATTATGAGGTATGTATGTTTTCTTTTTATGCATATGGGTCGTGTGTGGCCAACTTATATTGCTATTGTGTTGTGGCCCTGTGAGGCAATGTTATTATGGGTTGTTGTGACAGGATGGTAGTGCCATATTACAGGGGAAACTCTGGCGAAATTTTTATAGAATCCCCGATGACTTAACATTCGAGGACGAATGTTCCAAAAGGGGAAAAGAATGTTACACCTCGAAAAAATTTTCGTTAACGTACAGTGAATAGACTAACGAAGGGCACGACGTATACGATGTTTTGATAAGTAAGAAATAGCATTTGATGACCCTAATCGAGATTTCAAAGACATTTAAGGTAAGGGAAGAAAGTTGTTAAGGAAAGTAAGGTATATGTTGTGTGTCGGGCAAGATTTACGAGTATCGAATTAATGATGACTTAATGATGTTTTGGAGAAGAGTCATAACATCCCTTAGATTATTAATGAAGTGTTAAACAAGTGTCAAGAAGGTTCCATAAGGATTGGAGATCAAACGAGACGAGAATGATTTCGGAAGGGGCATTATACGGCCCAACTTATACGGTCCGTATAATATTATACGGCCGTATAAGGGTCCGTATAACACCCAGCAGATATGGCACATCTTCTTAGTGGTGAACCAGATCTACGACCAGACATACGGTCAAGATAATTTATACGGACCGTATGTTGGTCCGTGGAATCCCGACGGGCTGAGTAATTTTAAATTATATAAGTGACCCTCTTCATTTAATTTCATTTCATTTTCTTCATCTCTCTCAAGAACCTCTAGAACTCTCTCCACTCTTCATCCACAAGAACCCAAAGGAAATTGATGATCAACTTCATCAAACCAACAAAACCAAGTGTATGAAACACATCAAAGTTCATCCAAGCCAAGAAATTCCAAGAGAAGTGAACTAGGGTTTTGGTGCAAGAAGAGTATTTCCACTCAAGGCTTATTCCTACACTATCTAAGGTAAGTTTTATGGTATTTTCATGTTGTTTAAGGTATTGAAAAGTTGAAACACTTGGATTGTAGAAGAATATAGGAAATGGGTCATAAATGTGGGAATAGTGTCATTGTTGAGTAAATAGCTTGGATTGAATCATGATTATTGATATGTTGTGATTGTAAGTATGTTATGAATGACATTTAGAACATGAGATAAGTATTATATGTGAAGAGAACGTAATAGTGAACTATGATCATGATTATGGAGGAATTGAAGTGAAATTGTGAAATGTGGATAATGTAAATGAATGATGATTGTTGTTTATGATATTGTGATTGTTGTTATGGATGTTTGGGAGTTGATATGGAATATGGAGGAAGTTGTATAAACAAAGAAAATGCTGCCCAATTTTCTCTAGCTTTAGTAAGCACGTTCTTATAATTGTGTAGCTAATGTTAATACGAATTCTCTTGAAGGTAGAAACGTGGGCATTGAAGGAGAACGAGCAAGCAATAGAATAGTTAAACGAAAAAGGTATGTAAGGCTAGTCCCTTCTTTCTAAGGCATGAATCTTATGGCATGATTTTCCTCCTTCTTCAAGAATTTCCTATATTCCGGAAAAACTAAGAGTCTATGTTCATGAATAGCCATATGAGATAAGAGATACATTACGAATACGATAATGATGATGATGAGCTTAAGTCTAAAGATTCTAGAGTTCATGATATGATGTTCCTACAAAGCTATTGATGTTAACTATGATCCATTGATGTTTTCCTTATGTGCACTCACCTTAAAACGTTAGTCCCTCCAAGGTGAGATATAACGATTATGATCACTCCATAACGTAATCGGGGGTTACGACCTTATGTCACCCCGACATAGCTATAGTTGCCTTCAAGTTCTAATGTATGTTTTGATGATAAATGTATAATGATGCTAATTAATGATATGCCTATAAGATGAATAATAATGATAAGTCTATGATATGTATGATGATATAATTCCACCGCGCCTAAATGGCCGGACATGTCACCGCGAAGGCGGGCTGCTTGTGATTCCACCATGCCCAAATGGCCGGACATGTCACCGCTAAGGCGGGCTGCTTATGATTCCACCGCGCCTAGAAGGCCGGACATGATCACCACTAGTGGGCGGCATATCATGGTTACCCGGACGCGGGTTAACGATGATGATGTATGTGTGATATGATGATGTATATGCTATGGTAACTCATATGATATGCTTATGTATGATATATGCATAGAATATATCCACTTAAACGTACGCAGGTTATATCTTCATCCTATGACTTATGATTTCTCTATTATGTTCATTCCATTTATGCCTTACATACTCAGTACAATGTTCGTACTGACGTCCGTTTTCTTTGGACGCTGTGTTCATGCCCACAGGTAGACAGGGAGGTGATCCAGACTCGTAGGAGCTATTAGCTGATTTGAGAGCACTCCATTGTCCCAGAGGTGCCACTGATTATTCTATTGTGTATATATATATATGTGTGTGTGTGTGTGTGTGTGTGTGTGTTTTGGGCATGACGGGGTCCCGTCCTGTCTGTATGTCTAGTACTCTAGTAGAGGATCGTAGATACGTATGTGTGGGTAGTATGGTCTATATATATATATCATTGTATATATATATTATTTTGATAAGGGCTTGTGTATATATAAAGTGAATATGTTTCAAATGAAAATAGTTTTCTGTGATTATGAGCATAAGAAATATGAATGAACGCAGGATGAGTAATAGAATGAGTGGTGCTCGGTGGTCAGCCCCGGGTACCCGTCTTGGCCCTAGTCGGGTCGTGACACCTATATGGCCGAGCAGCAACACTACAGTGGGTGGCTATGGATAATGATAATAACACCGTGCCTATATGGCCGGGTAGCACCACTACAGTGGGCGGCTTATGGATAATGATAATAACACCATGCCTATGTGGCTGGGTAGCACCACTAGTGGGCAGTGTGCGATGGTTACCCCAGACGCGGGAGCCTCGGATGTGGGCTAATGATGATATTATGTTCAATATGCATGAAAAATATTTTCTATGAAAAATATTTTCCTTAAAAAGATAAGCATGCATGATATCCGCCTTACAAGGAAAACAGATGTACAAGTTATCTCTTTATTTCATGTTAAGTCCCATATCTCTTATTATGTTGTTACTCATGCCTTACTTACTTAGTACATTATTCGTACTGACGCTCTTTCTTGTGGCCGCTGCATTCATGCCCGCAGGTAGCCAAAGAGATGGACCAGACCCCTAGGAGCTTCATCAGCGGAGTCCCAGAAGCGCTCCATTTGCTTCGGAGCTGCAATTTGTTGGTATTACTCTTTTGTGTATATACTTTTGCATGGCGAAGTCCTGCTCATCCTTGTGAATTCCTGTATTTTGTATATAGGCTCATAGACAGATACATGTAGTTAGATGTTCCATAACCTTATCAGTTCATATTGTTGTATAATATTTTGACGGCCTTGTTGGCTTGTGGCGGTGGGCATAGTTGTTGATGATTATGTAGAGAGGTGTCATTATCTTGTGATATATGCCCTTACAGATTATGATACCCATGAGCTATCTTTGTGGTCCACCTAGAAAGGATTATGAGATGTATGTTCGAAGGTGCTTGGTGGGTTAGCTCCGGGTACCCGTCATGGCCCTCTAGTTGGGTCGTGACAAAAGTGGTATCAGAGTAGTTCCTCCTAGGGTATGTCTATGAGCCGTGTCCAGTAGAGTCTTCTTTATGGGTGTAAAGCGCGCCGCACTTATAAACAGGAGGCTGCGGGGCATTTAGGAATGATTGACCTTTCTTTCACATCTTAGATCGTGCGATAGAGCTATGTTATTAGGATCACTTTTTCCTAATTGTGTGGTATGATTTCAGTGATGCGTGTGAGGAGGAAAGCTACAGTGGCCCAGAAGGGCAAGATGGTGTCCGGAAGGTAGACTGAATGGAAGCCACCAAAAGAGATAGAAGAGGGAGAGTCCCATAATGAGGTTCCATCTTGAACCTCTCCTACTTCACCCATTTCAGAGGAGCATGAAGGGGCCTCAGCTCCAGCTCCAATACCCCTAGTTCCTTTACCAGATGCTACGGGCCAGGAGATGAGAAAAGTAATCCTTTTGCTGACCTAGTTAGTAGCCGCTCAGGCCCAGCGGCAAGGTGCGGGCCATGGTGATAGGGGTCGGAGGAAGAGGCTCAGGTCTTCAAGGTTTGACCGTGAGTTCAGAGGTGCCCCAAGGCAGCAGTTCTCTAGGCACTCAGTTCGTTCAACAACTAGTGCGCCTCTACATTTTCCTGGACCCAGGTTTGATAGACTCACTTATTCTGGGCCAGCTCAGAGTTCCAAAGTTTCCAGTTCTCAGATTAGGATTGGTTCTAGTCAGACGAGACCACCTATACCACGATGTACTCAGTGTGGTAAACTACATTGGGGACCATGCTGATTGGGTTTAAATGTTTGCTATGCCTGCAGCCTGCCAGGCCATTTTATGCGTAAGTGCCCATTTCGACATGGTAGAGGTAGGGTCCAGCCCACAGGATCAACAACTGGTTTTCCGTCATTTGTACGCCCTCCAGGGCAAAGCTCACAGACACCAGCAGGCCGTGGCAGAGGTCGAGGAGGAGCGTCCAGTTCGAGTGGCCCTCAGCATCATACCTATGTACTAGCTAGGCGATAGGATCTTGAGTCTTCCCCCTGATGTTGTTACAAGTATATTATCAGTATTCTCTTAGGAAGTATATGTATTGATTGATCCAGGCTCTACGACGTCATATGTTACTCCTTATGTTACTGGTCGGATCGGGGTGAAACTTGAGTCGGTTAAACCTTCCAAAGTGTTACATTAATGAGGGATCAGTTTGATTAGATGGGAGTGTAACTTCTTCTCAAAGTAAGAAGTGGAAGGCATAAGAATATGTTTAGATATGATCCTTCAGTATAAATATACATTTGATGATATTTTGAGTTGTGAATTAACTTGAGTTATAATTATTAGTATGTTTTGAGCATAATTTTGTTATGAGGGATAATAATGATGTTAAGGAATTGTCGTATACAAGTATGAGTAAAGATCATTGTGTAAATTTGTGCTGATAAAAGCTATCGGCAGAACTTAGAAAAGTATATTTACAGATGAGAAGGTACGATAAACATGGAGGCTGGACTAATTTGAGGAAGTCAAGATTATGAAAGGCACCCTAACAGAGAAATTTCAAAACACATCCGGTGTTGGGTTATCTACAATGAGGGAAAGGATTATGTATACGAGTAAAGATTTTTAAGTAAAATTATATCGCTAAGGTTACAATTAAGATTTAGAAAGATATGCTAAGAAGTCCCACAGATTTAGACATATGGTGAATATGAGAACCCGGAATAACTCAAAGAAATACGAAGCATATAAGCCTTATGATTAGGGTTTCAAGATGGTTACCAGATATAAGTTTGACTAGTTGGTCAAAAGAGGGGAGGCGTAATAAGCCGTGGGTTCAGGACAAAATTAAATGGCAACGAGATATCTCGCAAGAAAAGGTGTTGAAAAGTGATAAAAAGGTAAGTCACGAGTGGCTACATTGAGTATGATGTAGACCCTTACGATTGATTTTATGACATGTTAAAAAGTATTGATTGTCTTTGTATGTCAAAATTGAGGTAGCAAGCGCTACAGAGAGAATTATGATTGGGTTTTCTCGGGAATTAAAGTTAGATAGCGGTAACGCGACCAAATATATAAGGACGAGCATTAGGAAAAAGAAGGTTATGATATCATGAAGGCGAGAGAAACTTGGACAAAGGATGAACGTGAGGACCTCGAAACCAACCTATACGTCTTCATAACCAGAACCAAGAAGGTTGTAAATAATGGACAAAAGTGCATCCTTGAGAAGAAATAAACAGGTCTTATGAGAACGAAAATGAAATGTTAAACTCCTGAGATTTAACCAGGAGAATAGATGTGAACCCATGATTGGTACGCCTATTTAAGAGGAGAAAGTACCCCAAGAAGAGATTTTCAGCGTCAAAAAGGATTTGCAGTCGTAATGAGATATTCCAAAGTCTCCTAACCTAAGAGTAAAGAATGACTAATGGAAACAGGCGTTTTACGAGTAAAAGAAACTATGAGGATTAAAGGAAGGAGGAGGTGTTAACGAAATGGTTAAAGGGAATTATGTGGCCACCGACAACAAGGAGTAGGTTAATGAGTCAGTGAGCTTGTCCAAAGGAAAACAAATTGAAATTATAAGACAATGGTTGTGTGAAAGATACAAAGATGCGATCATGAAGAAAACTGAGAAAATTCGAGATATATATATGTGTACAAGTTATAGTATCATAAAGGAAAATGCAGACTCGACGAAAGGAGAAAGAAAAGGATGTACTTTGTGAGGATTTCATGATAAGAACAAGAACTGACAGAACACTAGAAGGACTGTGATGCATGGTTATGATGCAAACAAGTAGTTACGAAGAATTACAGGATAGAATGAGCTAAGCTAATGAAAGGACGAGTTGTGGGAATGAATGGTGTGGAGTATCAACTTTTAATGGTATAGTATTGACATAAACAAAATTGGAAACCTAAAGCAAGGAAAATTTCAAGGATATTAAGAAGATAGTTGTGGAGGAAGACTAGATCTAAATAAGCGTGGTATAGTCGGACACTCCATGAGGGGCCTGATGAATTCCAATGTCCCCATTAATTCATTTGCCTAGGGGACTACTAGTCATGAAAGGTAGAAGTGAAAAGCCAATAAAGAAGGCATCTGAATTGTATCCAATATGTATAAGCATTTTGATTTGATATAAGAACTCAACTAGCAAAAACGAAATAAGTTAAACCATGCGATGAAAAGAACTCCGACATTACATGGAATAGAGGAGTTGAAGGATCATTAAGGTTGGCCAGATGACTATCAAAGATGGGTAATTCTCGAAGGTTACTGGTATATGAGAACATCCTTTAAAAGGGGGAAAGAACAAATTCAGTTATAAGATGAGCTACAATATTCCCAAGCTCAAAAGAGGGAAATATCTTTGGATTGAAGGAGCCAAAATTGGCGATGAACCGATATGTCAAGAATGTGCTAAAGAAAAGTAAGAATGAATTAAATGCAAGTATATCGTGAGACAAATATAGAAAGGAGGATAAGTTTCGCCAATGCGATGCGTTGTATTCCGGACTATGACCGAATCACTCGCGCTGAAGAAATTTTAGGTACAATTAGATATGCAGTAAAGTACTCCAAGGGGTAACAAAAGGAGTAAGAAAGGTCGCATGTGACCAGGGATAAGTATAAGGGACAACCGGGACTACTAAAAAGAACTTGTAGCACTAGAAGAGATGAAAGCTTTAAAAGAGGAATATTTATAGGAAGTTCAATAATCTTCAAAGGAAAGGAAGATAGTATGCCTATGGATAGCAAGACAGCAGTACTGCCTGAGATTAGGAAGTACCTCGTAAGTCGTGAAATTCCAAGTCGTATGTTATATCAATTGTGAGAGTGTATGACATAGAACCATATAAACAATCGCCATGATGAAATGGCCAACAAAATGGTGTAAGGACAATAATAAGGAGTCAAAGAAGAATAAAAGCTAATTTAAGTCTCAAATAATCACCGGTACAAGAAAGTCAAGGACTTAAGAAGAAAGCATACTCGTATTGAAAGGAAATTATGATTAAGTAGGATTTTATCTTAGTTCCAAGTTTATGAGTTTATTTGGTAATTGTGTTAAGATTGAGGAGAGGAAATTGAAGGAAAAGTTCAAATATGAATATGATGATATTGTAAGGAATTAAGGAGTCCGACCAAGGAATTAAAAGAAGATGATATGGTATGTATATAAGGTCGACTAGTACAAAAAGGAATAATCTAAAATAGCACCAGAGAAGCAAGCAAGGAAAGGTGCCATATTTGAACAAGAGAGGTTGTCTACTAGTAGAGAAATAAAGAGCAAGTAAAAGGACACAACAATTAAGAATACTTGCAAGATCGGCGGAGAGCCGTAGCTATCATGAGCCAAGACCACCTTAATGAGAATAGTATGATATCAATTGACCACCGGTTACATGTTATATCCCGTATTTTTATACGACGGATAATTCATAAGCTAATCGACATAAATCCAAGGACAAGATTATTTTGGGATATGAAACAAGGACTTTTAATCCCCGATATTAATATGGCACGACTTGCCTGCAAATTTTAATTGGTATAGAAAAATTAGTGGAGACTAAGGAATTAATTATGGGTATAATTTTTTTTTTTTACGTGGGGAATTATAATGGAAGTCTAGGAATTAATTAAGGATTGTTTTGAAAAAGTATCTTAATTTGATTACTATATGGTATTAACAGTGGTCTAGCATTTCTTTTTTTTTTTGAAAGACGTTAACTAAGTTAATTAGTAGAATAATGGTCCATGTATATATAGGTCTATCAATTTATTTCTACGGTCACAAAAAGACAGGTGGCAAAATATTGTGCAAACACTTCGTTGGATTAGGATTTCTTCATGATTAAGTTGTCCATTAACTAATAGTCCATTAGCTAATAGTTCTGATACAAAAGTTTACCTCAAGGATAATATTTGTTTTCCACCATCATTCATCTTTATCTCCAATGCTAGATGAACTTAGCAATTCATTCTTTACACATATATGTAGAGATCAAATACGTTTACAAGGCTTATATATATAGAACAATCAGTTTTCATCACAAGAATTATTATCAAGAGGCAGCAACATGACGTAAAATTATTTTCCTCAAGAGCAATATTAGGGTTTCACTCCTTTGCTTTGATCTCGTTGTACCGCTTTGTCGTGTTATTGAATCCGGGCTTTCTTCGAAGTGAAGTAAGGTGGAAGAAGATTATTTCTTGGCATATGAGATTGGGAAACCCGGATCTGATTTATGGTTAGCTTGGAGTGGATAAGGTATGTAAAGCTATCCTTTCTTTCTTTTGGCATGTCTTAGATATAAGTGACGTATGATATGAGCTTTGGGGTAATTCTATTCATAAGTTCCGAGTGTGATTCATGATCCTTATTCACTTCTTGGTGGTAGAACTCTTAAGGTAATTGAGCTATTGCCTCTCAAGTCTTCCATACGTTGGATAGTAGTCGGTATGTAAAAGCTCCTATTCTTAAAGACTCTACACTGACTAATGTCCTTGACCTCTATAAGGTACTCCATATTATCTTGATACATGCTTATGATTTCTGAGGCTCTATTTGATATAATCCATAGTGACATTCAAAGAGTACCTAACGTGATTATCGCCTTTGATACTCGGGTGTTAGATTATTCTACTTATTCTATTGAATCTCAGATGATGATTTAGTTGCATATGGTTGCTCATGATATTCTACTCGTGCATGTTGTAATTATATCATTCACCGAGTCCCGGGCCGGGTATGTATTCGTGCACAGTTTCACTGCATTGTTCACCGAGTCCCTCTCTAGAGGGCCGGGTACGGTATATGTTTATGATGATATGATAATATGATAACATGATGATATGATTATGGCACCGAGTCCCATGATGGGCCGGGTATGGTATACGTGTACACGACTTTATTCACCGAGTCCCATAATGGGCCGGGTATGGTATATGATAATGATATGCATGATTTTATTTCATAAGGCACATGTACAGTGATTTCTTGATTATCATACTTGTCTCCTGGAATCTCTACTTCAGTTATGATCTTCCTTATTGTATTTCATGCTTTATATACTTAGTACATATCTCGTACTGACCCCCCTTTCTCCGGGGGGCTGCGTTTCATGCCCGCAGGTACAGATACTCGCTTTGGTGATCCTTCAGCTTAGGACTTCTACTCAGCTGTCTTGGAGTGCTCCATTGTTCCGGAGCCTAGACTTTCGATACAGATCTTTGATGTATATGTATATGTTTATCCAGGGGTACGGCGGGGCCCTATCCCGTCATATTTCACTATTGATACTCTTAGAGGTCTGTAGACATATGTGTGGGTTGTGTATAGATGTTGTTCAGCTGTGTTAGCATGACTTATATTTGAGACGTTCCCATACGTAGTGGCAGCCTTGTCGGCTTGCGTATTATGTCATGCTAGATTGATTGCGACTCCTCAGGAGACAGGTTACCTTGATATATATATGTGACAGTTCTGAGACGACATTTTGTTTTTACAAGTTTCCATATTATGTTTAGTTTCGGGTTGATTATAGCTAACAGGTATGTATATGAGTGTCCAGCTCGGGCACTAATCACGGCCTACGGGGTTGGGTCGTGACAAAAGTGGTATCGAGCGATTCATCCTCGGGTGTCTACGGTACCGTGTCTAGTAGAGTCTTGTTTATCGGTGTGTGCACCACATCTATAAACAGGAAGCTACAGGACATTTAGGATGTTACCTTTCTTTCATTTCTAAGATCGTGTGATAGAGCCAAGACATTGGAAATGAGATTCCTTATACTAACCCTTGATTTCAGCAGAAGAACGACATCGACAGAAGAAAGTGACTGATGATATTGGAAGTTACAAAGTGCGCGCAGTAAGCAACGGTATGAAAGATGCATGTTGAATAAGGCAAAGATATTGAAGTATGATTGAAATGTAAAGTTGAAGATTAAAAGGGAAAGTAAATAGGAAAGTGTAACAGGTGCAGTTTGAGTTGGACATACGAGGTAAGTTCATCATTTTCATACTGTTGTTGATATTGGGAGCCCTGTGTAGTGTGTATATATATATATATATATATATATATATATATATGTGTGTGTGAGGCATTGTGTGTGTGTGTGTGTGTGTGTGTGATAGTGAGAAATACGGAGAAACTCGCCAAAATTTTCTTAGAAATAAAAGAGAATGAGATATAGGTTTGTAATATGTCTTGAAAGGTCGTGCCAATAGTAATGATAGGATTTGACTAAGTTGCGAGTACGGCTGACCTCGAGAAATAAGTTAACTGCTGAATAGATGGTAATAGCAATTAGGAGGTCAATATCGATATGGTAAAAAGAATTTGGAAAGGGCTTGTGATACTAAGAGATGATTTAGAAAAGGTTGGAAAATCTTGATAGAGTATTATATTAAGGTACCGACTGAATTGATAAGCAGGGATAAATTATGACGAGTTTATAGTTAAAAGAAGTAATAGTATGATTAAGACAAGAGTACAAAGGAAAAAGAATTGTGACGGATGTGAATGTATTGATAAGACAGCTTGTGAGGTATTAAAGGATAAGATTGACTAGGAAGGGTAAAAGGTTAAGTATGCTTACTCCACAGGGTGTAATTAACCCATAATAAGAATCGTGAATAAGGTTAAGAAGTGTTACACTATGGGATCGAATACGAACAGGATATAATGTGAATATAATGAGGATTGTTATGAAAATAAGTAAAGCCTAGGGAGAAAGTGACTAAAAGATATGACGTGATCTATGTGACTAGAATATAAAGGCAAGTGTGAAACGGAAAAGCAAGCTATAGAACGAATGAGAAAGACTTATCAAGTTCTGTAGGGAAAGTTTAGAATAAAGGTTACGTGATAACAGAAATGATAGCGAGCACAAGAAAAGAAAGAGTAATTGAAAGAAGGAAATAAGCAAAAAAAGCGAGATAACAGTGTAGTAATAGGTTATGACGTGTATAGCCGAGAACACGAGTGATATAAGTGACGGAATGGTGAGAGACCAAACTACAGAAAAGATGAGAAACGAGGTAGAATAAGTGCTAGAAAATGACTGGTATGATAAGAATAAACATGGATGAACAGAATACGTTTTGAAAATAAGAAAGGGATTATGCAGAAGTAATGTTTCTGAAGGATACAGAGGTAGCATAAGATTCCCCGTGCACAGAAAAAAAGATGGACATAGATTGGAGAAATGGTAAGGGAATTCTAAAGGAAGCACCCAAGATAGAGGTAATTAATTGAGTACGAGTATGGAACGAAAGGGAAATATATAGTTATGAACTTAAAGGTTTAGTACAACAACAAGGTTATAAAATAAGATTGTCATTTAGATGAACTTGATATGATTTTGAGTAAGTTAGAAGTCAGTACAGGGTACACAACAAGGGTAAGAGGGCATAAGGCATAAAGGAGTACCGCGTGTACACGACTTCGCCTCGGAAATAGTAGAATCCTTAAAGGACAAAGACAGTAGGCTTGAGGAGTAAATGATGTATTGTAAATTTATTAAAGGAAACAGATGATATAGGATGGGACAAAGATAATGTTACAAGAGAACTTTGGACACTTATCACCAGAATATAGGTGCTATCTAATTGAGAATTTGGAACGACTACTAATACTAATTAATTATTGATTGAAGTAAGTGGAATGTGGCCTTGGATGAGTTGCTACATTGGTTGCATTACTTGAGTGCAGACTATTAGACGAGATTTTGTACTATATATAGAAAGGCTCTCGTCGCTTTGTGATTTCGTTAAGGTTTCGTACGTAGATAATCAAAGTTATACATCATAGGGGAAAAGACATGGATATGGTATAGTATACTAAGAAAAATGGAAAAAGGATCAGATGAATTTAAGATTGGGAATAGGGATGTAGAGCAGAATATAAATGGATAATGGTATAAGTACACCCTTAAGGGGGGAAGTGGGTGCGAGAAATGCAAGTGTAAGATGGAAACAATTGACACTGAAATATATTTGATATAGATGCTTAAATTTCAATTGAGATCCCTTGTTGAAACAAGTTAGTAAGATCTGAAAGCCAGCAATAGATGGATAGAAGCCAGGATGGTATTTGAGACAGTCTTTGAGAATCATTTGTAAAGGCCTTGAATGATATGACATTAGAAAGTGGGTGCTTATAAAAAGAAAGGATACGACAAGAGAAGGGAAACGAGTAACGTTAGAGATATTATAAAGGATAGCAATGCTATCTTTGGATTAGAGGCTAAGATGTTTGCAAAAGAGTTGTTTGCTAATGATATTGTGACTTACAATAGCAAAGGAGAAGGATAGAAAATCTCCTATAGTAGGAAGTGAGAAAATCAAAGGGTGAATAAAGGAAGGGAAAGGAGCATGACAAGATAGGCTACGAGCGAATTTTAGTACGGAGGAGATATGTAAAGCAGAATGACCCAGGAGAAGGAAAGACTATGACTAAGATTGAATATACTTTATACAAGTGGTACAAGATAGTTATACAACCTAAGAATATTTGTATACTAAGAATGAGACCAAGCGAGTACTTGATAAGAAGAGTAAGGATTCAGTAATAACAATGCGATTGTGATATTTTGGATACATTAAGAAAAGATGTAAAGATGGTTTAAGCTAAGTTACCGAGATAGAATTAATACTGAGGGCAAATAGGACATGGCCATGGTTGAGTCGAAGGTTTATCCCAATACCGATTGTAAGATGAGAGAGGGGAAGGCAAGGTAAAGCATGAAGACTAGTGGGACGACGCTAAAGTATTTCTTTGGTTAATTTGAGCACCTATGCATATTCTTGTAAAGATTGCAATAGGGAGCGTGATAGGAGTACTAAGAGAAGAATCTGAGTAAAGAGGCAATAGAAGAGTTTGAATTAAAAATAAAGAAACGACACGAGATAATATGCCTAAAGTGTTACAAGTTGGATTAAGGGAAATTGTGAAATGGTTTAAGCGAGACGATCAGAACAAGCTGGTTACTGGATGACAGTGAATTTATATGTCAAATAAAAAAATTCTTTCAGAATTATACCAGTTGATGATAGTCAGAACATAGATCAGCTATGTAAAGCTACTATATGAGGGAACTCCAGCACTACTCGGTAGCCAACTCTAAGGATTGAGATTAAGGGCTAAGGTAGAGTGACAATTAAAGTCTTTTAAAGAAGTCGAGAAGTAATACATGAGGCTGAAGATTCCAGAATATGGACTTCATTACAGGCTTACCTCGCACTCCACGGAAGTGGATTATTGTGGATAGGCTGACAAAAATTAGCCCATTTTCTTCCAATCAGGACTACCTATTCAGCTGAGAATTATGCGAGGTTACATATCAAGGAGATAGTAAGACTTCACGGGGTTCCCACACCTATTATATCGGACAGAGGAGCTCAGTTTACAGCTTCTGGAGATCATTCCAGAAGGGATTGGGGACATAGGTAAGTCTTAGCACAACATTTCACCCTCAGACTGACGGACAGGCCGAGCGTACTATTCAGACACTAGGAGATATGTTGTGGGCCTGTGTTATTGATTTCAGATATATCTGGGACGATCATTTTCCACTTATCGAGTTTGCTTATAATAATAGCTACCATTCTAGTATCCAAATGGCACCGTATGAGGGTTTTTATAGGAGGAAGTGCAGGTCACCTATTGATTGGTTCGGTGTTGGTGAGGCTAAATTAATAGGCCCAGATATGATTCAGCAAGCTGTTGCTAAGGTGAAGCTTATTCAGTAAAGGTTATTAGCAGCCCAGAGTCGATAGAAGTCATATGCAGATAATCGACGTCGACACTTAGAGTTCCAGATTGGTGATTAGGTATTCTTGAAGGTATCACCCATGAAGGGTGTAATGAGATTCAGAAAGAGAGGGAAGCTTAGCCCGAGGTATATTGGGCCTTATCAGATTATTCGCAGGGTAGGCAAGGTTGCCTATGAGTAGGACCTACCATTTGATTTGGAAGCAGTGCGTCCAGTCTTTCACGTGTCGATGCTTCGCAAATGTATTGGTGACTCTTCTAGTGTATTCCCCATGGATGATGTCCAGGTAATGGAGGAATTATCTTAGGAGGAGAACCCTATAGCTATACTTGATCGTTAGGTAAGAAAGTTGCGTACTAAGGATGTGGCTTCCGTCAAGGTGTTGTGGCGAAATAATAACAGAGAAGAGATGACCTGGGAAGCCGAAGAGGAGATGAAGAATAAGTATCCTTACTTGTTCCCTATGCCTACAGGTAATCTAAACTCCTCACTTGATTATATTGATTGGTAGATGAGACTATATGTTCTCGTAATGAAAGAGACTCCGCCTAAATCTTTGTAAGACCTTATGAGACTAGTTTAACATTCGAGGACGAATGTTCTAAAGGGGAGAAGGATGTTATATCCCGTATTTTTATACGACGGATTATTCGTAAGCTAATCGACATAAATCCAAGGACAAGATTATTTTGGGATATGAAACAAAGACTTTTAATCCCCGATATTAATATGGCACGACTTGCTTGCAAATTTTAATCGGTATAGAAAAATTAGTGGAGATTAAGGAATTAATTATGGGTATAATTTTTTTTTTTTTTTTTTTTTACGTGGGGAATTATAATGGAAGTCTAGGAATTAATTAAGGATTGTTTTGAAAAAGTATCTTAATTTGATTACCATATGGTATTAACAGTGGTATAGCATTTTTTTTTTTTTTGAAAGACGTTAACTAAGTTAAGTAGTAGAATAATGGTCCATGTATATATAGGTCTATCAATTTATTTCTACGGTCACAACAAGACAGGTGGCAAAATATTGTGCAAACACTTCGTTGGATTAGGATTTCTTCATGATTAAGTTGTCCATTAACTAATAGTCCATTAGCTAATAGTTCTGATACAAAAGTTTACCTCAAGGATAATATTTGTTTTCCACCATCATTCATCTTTATCTCCAATGCTAGATGAACTTAGCAATTCATTCTTTACACATATATGAGAGATCAAATACGTTTACAAGGCTTATATATATAGAACAATCAGTTTTCATCACAAGAATTATTATCAAGAGGCAGCAACATGACGTAAAATTATTTTCCTCAAGAGCAATATTAGGGTTTCACTCACTGCTTTGATCTCGTTGTACCGCTTTGTCGTGTTATTGAATCCGGGCTTTCTTCGAAGTGAAGTAAGGTGGAAGAAGATTATTTCTTGGCATATGAGATTGGGAAACCCGGATCTGATTTATGGTTAGCTTGGAGCGGATAAGGTATGTAAAGCTATCCTTTCTTTCTTCTGGTAAGTCTTAGATATAAGTGACGTATGATATGAGCTTTGGGGTAATTCTATTCATAAGTTCCAAGTGTGATTCATGATCCTTATTCACTTCTTGATGGTAGAACTCTTAAGGTAATTGAGCTATTGCCTCTCAAGTCTTCCATACGTTGGATAGTAGTCGGTATGTAAAAGCTCTATTCTTAAAGATCGTGCACACGACTAATGTCCTTGACCTCTATAAGGTACTCCATATTATCTTGATACATGCTTATGATTTCTGAGGCTCTATTTGATATAATCCATAGTGACATTCAAAGGGTACCTAACATGATTATCGCCTTTGATACTCGGGTGTTAGTTTATTCTACTTATTCTATTGAGTCTCAGATTATGATTTAGTTGCATATGGTTGCTCATGATATTCTACTCGTGCATCTTGTTATTGTATCATTCACCGAGTCCCAGGCCGGGTATGTATTCGTGCACAGTTTCACTGCATTGTTCACCGAGTCCCTCTCTAGAGGGCCGGGTACGGTATATGTTTATGATGATATGATGACATGATGATATGATGATATGCTGATATGATTATGGCACCGAGTCCCATGATGGGCCGGGTATGGTATACGTGTACACGACTTTATTCACCGAGTCCCATAATGGGCCGGGTATGGTATATGATAATGATATGCATGATTTTATTTCATAAGGCACAGGTATAGTGATTTCTTAATTATCATACTTGTCTCCTGGAATCTCTACTTCAGTTATGATCTTCCTTATTGTATTTCATGCTTTATATACTCGGTACATATCTCGACCGGCCCCCCTTTCTCCGGGGCTGCGTTTCATGCCCGCGGTATAGATACTCGCTTTGGTGATCCTTGACTTAGGACTTCTACTCTGTTTGTCTTGGAGTGCTCCATTGTTCGGAGCCTAGACTTTCGATACGGATCTTTGATGTATATGTATATGTTTATCCGGGGGTACGATGGGGCTTCGTCCCGTCATATTTCACTATTAATACTCTTAGAGGTTTGTAGACATATGTGTGGGTTGTGTATAGATGTTGTTCAGCTGTGTTAGCATGACTTATATTTGAGACATTCCCATACATAGTGGCAGCCTTGTCTGCTTGCGTATTATGTCATGCTGGATTGATTGCGACTCCTCGGAGACGGAGTTACCTTGATATATATATATATATATATATATATATATATATGTGTGTGATAGTTCTGAGACGACGTTTTGTTTTTACAAGTTTCCATATTATGTTTAGTTTCGGGTTGATTATAGCTAACAGGTATGTATATGAGTGTCCAGCTCGGGCACTAATCACGGCCTACGGGGTTGGGTCGTGACATTGCATACATGAGGACATGAGGATATGAAACTAATGGATGAGTTCGACAAAGAGTTAGGAGAATATAAGAAAAGACTGATGCGCCCCTAGTATAGGAATATGAAGATCAGAGTCTAAGGGAGGACAACCATTTCAAGAAATCAATGATAACATCGTAAGCTCGTAAGCTACAACATTCGAGGATGAATGTTTTTTTGCGGAGAAGCACTTATCAAATTTGAGCCTAAGTATGTTCAACTGTGGCTAAGTACAACAACTTTGGAGTATAAGGGATGAAGCATTATTAAGTACATTTTATGAGTAAAGGATGCATATGAGGAATTCCGGAAGGTCCTACAAGGAATAGAGTGGAAGGAGTTGAGTTAGTATGACTTTGGAAAAAGATGAGCGTTATTTTGAACAACAAAGTATAAGCCAAATTGGGGAAAGAATATCTTTTAGTATATGACGAGTTTTGAAGTAAAACAAAATCCTAAATTGAAGTTCATGAAGTCTAGTTTCCAACGCAACAAACCTCTCATCGATACGACGTCGGAGTAGAGAATTATGGAAATTACAAGTTAGGCTGGCAGAGCAGAAACGCGCAACTACAGTGCGCGACACGCGCCCTACAGTGCACGAAAAGTTCTAGGTCGGTCCAAACCGACCCTAGAACAATATAAAAAGGGGATTTACCCCTTATTTTCATTCAACCAACTCTCCAAACCTGTCACGACCCAACCTCGTAGGCCGTGACTAGTGCCCGAGCTGGGCACCCATACGCGCTCATTAACCAGATTCGGCACACAAACGACTCATACATTTATGAATTTCAAACGTGGCCCCAAACTGACGCATACAAACCAATATACTGTACAAAAGCCGGCAAGGTTATCATAATATACATAACATATCAAAGCATACATACACGCAGCCGATAAGGCTGCCATGGCGGATGGGCCGCCCAAACACACCTCACACAACGCGTCCGAACCAAACTGTACATAACCCACATCTATGTCTACATACCTCGTACGGAACAACGGTAATCGGATGACGGGACGGGCCCCGCCGTACCCCGAATAAACATAATCATGTACATCGGAAGAGTATATACCCAAAATATTGGCTCCGAACAAAGGGAGCACTCGAACGACGAGAATGGAAATCTACGCGGTGGATCACCAAAACGCGTATCCGTACCGCGGGCATGAAACGCGACCCCGAAGAAAGGGGGTCGTGACGAATATGTACCGAGTATGCAAAGCGAGAAGGTACGAAAGTGGCGAGTCATAATCGAACAGAAGTACAGAAAGTAGGCATAATAACTGAAATATCAAAGCGCTTGCGTCTGACATACAAATCATACATATGAGATACAGAAGACAAATATAAGGTTCATCATATACATACCGTAACACATCATAACCGATCATGTGAGATGTCATTAACCGATGTGGGATTGGCCTAAACCAATGTGGGATTGGCCTAAACCAGTGTGGAATGTTACCTCACTACTGGGTTTGCCCCACCATTGGGTTTGCCCCACCATTGGGTTTGCCCCACCACCGGCTCCGATTCCAATTGATCATATTACAGAACTCATACATATAACATATAACGTAACATATATACACAGTACCCGGCCGAAAGGGGCTCGGCGTACCGGCCACATCATAACATCATAATACATACCCGGTTCCCGGCCAAAAGGGGCTCGGCGAACCGATCTGATACCAACTGATCATATCATCATACATCATATCGTACCATCATATATCATATCGGACTTCGCATCATATTCACATTTCGAAATACACATCATACTTCAGAATATAGCATAGTGCGCACGATAACCTAATCGGCCCGGGACTTGGCGAAGAATGTACAACAGAGTACACGAACAGAATCATGAGTAACCAAATACAGTCTAAAATAATTTCAAATACTTAATAGGTTAATCAAAACGAACCATCATTTATAAGCCCAAACAACAGTCAAATCAGATTTTCTTCCGAATCTCACTCGAGAACATATCAAACTGAACTCCGGGAATCACAGTTACGTATCGGAATCATAAGTGTACGAATCTACGTTTCAGACTTAGTAAATAAATATATAGTCATACTCGGGGGTCGGAAAGGTAGTCATATTAAGTTCTTTCAAAAACCATCAGAACTAACCCAACGGACCTATGAAAAAAGTCACGGGACCCACGGACGAGCGTCAACCCGAGCCGGGCCTAAGGAGGAGGTGTCGACTGACCCGCCTATGGAAAACATAGTCATCATACATCATGGAATCATTTTTGAGCATATCGAAGCGATCCGGTTCTCGTCCGTGAAAGTTACGGACTTTCGTAGTTTTCGAATCATTTAGGACAAAACTCTTTTTTTTAAAAACCAAACTTTTATGCAACTTTTGAAACTTAGTCATATAAAAGACATAAAGCCAATAATTCATCATATCAAACATACGAGGACTAAGAAACAAATAAGAATCACAGACATGGTCGGATCGCGAGAGTAGAATTTCCTCGAGGCTCGTGTCATAGCCTATTTACGACTAAGGCATGCCAAAAGAAGGAAGGGCCAAGCTTTACATACCTCGTCTGCTCTCCAAGCTAATCCAAACTCCAACCTATGTCTCGGACTCCCCGAGGTCTACATAACATCAACAAATGCCAATGTCAACTATAAGTATTTAAGAGTTCATTTCCAAACTAAGACATAATTCTACGAAAATTTGGGCAGCATTTCCCCTGTAAATAGGCCAACCCCGAGAATTTAACTCGGCCAAATCAACAACAACAACAACCAACCTAGCAACATCAATAATCAATCCGAAAGGCAACATAACATTAGTAACCCTCTTATATATCATTCAACGACATTCATAATATTCAATTCAACGGCTTACCTTCAAGCCAACATCAACGCTTATACATTCAAATACTAACCCGAACCCATACCAACAATATTCAAAGACATTTTAAGCAATTCATACAACATTTCAAACATTCCAAATAATACTCCAACTCACCCGAAACCAGTCCCCAACCCGAGAACACAACTACAATCCATCCCTCACTTCCAAATCATGATTTGCACCAACAATCCACATTCTAACAATGTCATTCTCTTAAATATAAAAATTACATTAAATACACATGATTCTCCAAATCAGCCCATACAATTACAACATCAATCTTGAGTCATTAAACTCTCATTTCCAACATAGAATTCATAATGACAACAACTAAAACAATAAGCAATATTAATTCATTCTTGTCACATGGTATAACCTACATTCGGCCAACACTACATACATACATATGTTGATGATTCTCATTCTTTCCTTCACACTACACAACTAAACATGCTACATAGAATCAATTTATCATCTCAACACAACACATACACCTACACGGCCAAACCTCACACACATGGCCTCAACTCCAACATACTATATTCCATGATTTTCATCCATTTTAACATACTACAACATGAATACAACCTTTATAACACATAAAACATGATCAAATCTTACCTTTCTTCTTCAACTTCACAAATAGGCTAGGGTTTGTGATCTACACAACGGATGGTTTGATGACCCAAACAACACTTCCATGTTACTTAGGGACCTCCAATTAGTGGATTTGTATCAAAGAAATAATTTTGGGATGGCTTAATTTTTTGACTTGGTTTTTGGGAGCTTTGGCCGAGAGCCTCTTCTTTTTCATCTTCTTCTTGTTTTTTTTTCTAAGTGTTGGAATGAAAAGATGACTTGGTGATCATCTTTTAAGCTTCCACAAGAGTTGCACATGTGTTCATGGCCCACACTCATGTGTTGGAGCAATTAAAATTGGACACAAAATGGGTGGGAGCCACCTCCCATTCACACGGCCAACATGGCTATTTTTGCATGATTTGCAACTTCCAATTATATCACTTTTGGTCCCAAATTTTCCTAAGTGTCCCATGCAAACAAATTCATGAACAACTTATGTCTCAAAATAAAATCGAAGGTCAAAAATCCCGACTTTGCATCCCGGAATGGTTTGGACCCTAACTTATCATAATTAGACCGGATTGTCCCAATGCACAAAATACGGGATATAACATCCTCCCCCCTTTAGAACATTCGTCCTCGAATGTTAAATTAACCTTACGGGATCTTATAAACACTCGGGGGAGTTTCTTTTACAATTATCACAAACAGTTCATACATCAATCAGCATAACCAATTAAAGAGTCTAAATTACCTGTACCCGCGTCTGGTGGCGCCTCCTGATCCTGTCCACGGGTCAGCGCATATAGGCGGTTCGATGGACCGCCAGAACTGGAGGCTCCGCCACGGCCTCTCCCACGGCCGGCTGGCGTCGGTGTGCCCCGCCCCATCGGGCGCATAGCTACGGAAGGGGAAGACGAACTAGCAGCTAACTCAGTAAGCTGGGCTGCACCACCTGGACCGCCCTTGTACGGACACTCTCTCTTAAAATGACCCTGGCCACCACAAGTAAAACAAGCGCTCGTGGCACGATAACACTCTCCAGGGTGATGCCTCCCACAGTAGGAACACAGAGGTCTGGGCGGCCTCGTCGACTGCGGAACCTCGTCCAGCGCGTGGCACGAAACCCCGGAGCTGCGGCCGCCCTCGAATATCCCGCACCCCTCGATCTCCGCCGTGAGCGCGGGGGTGTACTGTGGCCGGCCGGGAAGGGTGTCTGCTATCTTGCCGAGGCCGCCCGCCCTCGAGACTCCGAATACCCGGCAGATCTAGCCCTCTTGGGCTGGCCCCCATCATAATCTCTATCGGGCTGACGCCCCCTGTGTCGCTCCTCCATACCCTGGGCATGTGCCTGAATCCGTGCAATGTCCATCCCTGACTGGGCCGCCATCACCGTACAACTGTCAACCAAGTAGTCATCCAGCCCTATCACATACCGGTGCATCCGGTCAGTCATATCGGCTACATAAGCGGGCGCATATCTGGCCGGCGAATCAAACTCCGACTATACTCCCGGACGCTCCCGCTCGCCTCAACGGCGCCAGAATCTGTCTGCCCCGGCCCGCCTCACCTCCGGAGGTAGAAAATGGGCCGGGGAAGGCCTGCGTAAACTCGCCCCATACTGGCGCCGGAGGGGCACCCTCACCTACGGACAACATCCAGGACTCGTGCCGATTAGCCGCCACATCGTGCAACCGATGGGATGCCATCTCAACCGACTCGTCTCGGAAGCACTAATCAATCGCAAGTGTACGCCGCATCTGCCCAGATGAACTCCCGAGGGTCCTGCGGGCTTTGACCCGAAAAACTGCGGTGGGCCACAAAGCGAGAAAATCACGGCCCTACGGCGTCATATCTATCCGCACGATCACCCCCCGATCCGTGCACTCGCGAACGGGCCGCCATCAATTCGGTCAATAACCGGACCGCATCTCGCATCCCGATCCTCCGCTCCTGGCTGAGGAGCGGGAGGCTCGGGTGCTCGAACCTCGGGGCCGGCGGTGGAGCCGCCCCCGACCCGTAGGCCGTGGTCGCTCCAAATCCCTCTCGGGTGCGGCGGTGTGTAGCAGAACCGGGCCATCGGAGGCACAATCTCGGCTCATGGCCGGGCACGGGCCCTAGTAGCTATCCGGCCCGGGCCGGTCTCCCGTCGCTTCGTAGACTTGCCCTTCGGGCGGCGTGGCCTTCCTCGGAGGCATCGCCGAAACATAACATTTCATCGTTAGAGAAGAGGTCATCCCGATAACACGGATCTATCGCACGATCTAAGATAAGAAGGAAAGATAACATCCTAAATCCTCAGCCTCCGTTTATAGATGTGGTGCACAACACACCGATAAACAAGACTTTACGGACACGTGTCCGTAGACATTCCGAGGACGAAGCGCTGCGATACCACTTACGTCACGACCCAACCCCGTAGGCCGTGACTAGTGCCCGAGCTGGGCACCCATACGCGCTCATTAACCAGATTCGGCACATAAACGACTCATACATTTACGAATTTCAAACGTGGCCCCAAACTGACGCATACAAACCAATATATTGTACAAAAACCGGCAAGGCTATCATAATATACATAACATATCAAAGCATACATACACGCAGCCGATAAGGCCGCCACGGCGGATGGGCCGCCCAAACACAACACTCACGCATTCGAACCAAACCGTACATAACCCACATCTATGTCTACGTACCTCTAATACGAACAACGACCGAATCGGATGACGGGACGGGCCCCGCCGTACCCCGAATAAACATAATCATGTGCATCGGAAGAGTATATACCCAAAATATTGGCTCCCGGAACAAGGGAGCACTTTGAACGACGAGAATGGAAATCCTACGCCGGTGGATCACCAAAACGCGTATCTGTACCTGCGGGCATGAAACGCAGCCCCCGAAGAAAGGGGGTCAGTACGGAATATGTACTGAGTATGCAAAGCAGAAGGTACAGTAAACAGAACTGAGTCATAATCGAACAGAAGTACAGAAAGTAGGCATAATAACTGAAATATCAAAGCGCTTGCGTCTGACATACAAATCATACATATGAGATACAGAAGACAAATATAATGTTCATCATATACATACCGTAACACATCATAACATCATAACCGATCATGTGAGATGTCATTAACCGATGTGGGATTGGCCTAAACCAATGTGGGATTGGCCAAAACCAGTGTGGAATGTTACCTCACTACTGGGTTTGCCCCACCATTGGGTTTGCCCCACCACCGCGCCGATGCCAATTGATCATATTACGTAACTCATACATATAACATATAACGTAACATATATACACGATGCCGGCCGAAAGGGGCTCGGCGTACCGGCCACGTCATAACATCATAATACATACCGGGTTCCGAAAAGGGGCTCGGCGAACCGATACATCGATAATACGCGATCATATCATCATACATCATATCGTACCATCATATATCATATCGGACTTCGCATCATATTCACATTTCAAAATACACGTCATACTTCGAATATAGCATAGTGCGTACGATAACCTAATCGGCCCGGGACTTGGCGAAAAATGTACAACGAGTACACGAACAAATTATGAGTAACCAAATACGGTTTAAAATAATTTCAAAGACTTAATAGGTTAATCAACACGAACCATCATTTATAAGCCCAAAAACGGTAGTCAAATCAGATTTTCTTCCGAATCTCACTCGAGAACATATCAAACTCGAACTCCGGAATCACGGTTACGTATCGGAATCATAAGTGTACGAATCTATCATAAACTTAGTAAATAAATATATAGTCATACTCGGGGGTCGGGATAAGGTAGTCATATTAAGTTCTTTCAAAAACCATCAGAACTATACGTAAAAAAGTCACGGGACCCACGGACGAGCGTCAACCCGAGCCGGGCCCGCTTATGGAAAACATAGTCATCATACATCATGGAATCATTTTTGAGCATATCGAAGCGATCCGGTTATCGTTCGTGAAAGTTACGGACTTTCGTATTTTTCGGAATCATTTAGGACAAAACTCTTTTAAAAACCAAACTTTTATGCAACTTTTGAAACTTAGTCATATAAAAGACATAAAGCCAATAATTCATCATATCAAACATACGAGGACTAAGAAACAAATAAGAATCACAGACATGGTCGGATCGCGAGAGTAGAATTTCCTCGAGGCTCGTGTCATAGCCTATTTACGACTAAGGCATGCCAAAAGAAGGAAGGGCCAAGCTTTACATACCCGTCTACGCTCTCCAAGCTAATCCAAACTCCAACCTATGTCTCGGACTCCCCGAGGTCTACATAACATCAACAAATGCCAATGTCAACTATAAGTATTTAAGAGTTCTTTTTCAAACTAAGACATAATTCTACGGAAATTTGGGCAGCATTTCCCCTGTAAATAGGCCAACCCCGAGAATTTAACTCGGCCAAATCAACAACAACAACCAACCTAGCAACATCAATAATCAATCCGAAAGGCAACATAACATTAGTAACCCTCTTATATATCATTCAACGACATTCATAATATTCAATTCAACGGCTTACCTTCAAGCCAACATCAACGCTTATACATTCAAATACTAACCCGAACCCATACCAACAATATTCAAAGACGTTTTAAGCAATTCATACAACATTTCAAACATCCCAAATAATACTCCAACTCACCCGAAACTAGTCCCCAACCCGAGAACACAACTACAATCCATCCCTCACTTCCAAATCATGATTTGCACCAACAATCCACATTCCAACAATGTCATTCTCTTAAATATAAAAATTACATTAAATACACATGATTCTCCAAATCAGCCCATACAATTACAACATCAATCTTGAGTCATTAAACTCTCATTTTCAACATAGAATTCATAACGACAACAACTAAAACAATAAGCAATATTAATTCATTCTTGTCACATGGTATAACCTACATTCGGCCAACACTACATACATACATATGTTGATGATTCTCATTCTTTCCTTCACACTACACAACTAAACATGCTACATAGAATCAATTTATCATCTCAACACAACACATACACCTACACGGCCAAACCTCACACACATGGCCTCAACTCCAACATACTATATTCCATGATTTTCATCCATTTTAACATACTACAACATGCATACAACCTTTATAACACATAAAACATGATCAAATCTTACCTTTCTTCTTCAACTTCACAAATAGGCTAGGGTTTGTGATCTACACAACGGATGGTTTGATGACCCAAACAACACTTCCACGTTACTTAGGGACCTCCAATTAGTGGATTTGTACCAAAGAAATAATTTTGGGATGGTTAATTTTTTACTTGGTTTTTGGGAGCTTTGGCCTAGAGCCTCTTCTTTTTCATCCAAGGTTCTTATTTTTTTTTTCTAAGTGTTGGAATGAAAAGATGACTTGGTGATCATCTTTTAAGCTTCCATAAGAGTTGCACATGTGTTCATGGCCCACACTCATGTGTTGGAGCAATTAAAATTGGACACAAAATGGGTGGGAGCCACCTCCCATTCACACGGCCAACATGGCTATTTTTGCATGATTTGCAACTTCCAATTATATCACTTTTGGTCCCAAATTTTCCTAAGTGTCCCATGCAAACAAATTCATGAACAACTTATGTCTCAAAATAAAATCGAAGGTCAAAAATACCGACTTTGCATCCCGGAATGGTTTGGACCCTAACTTATCATAATTAGACCGGATTGTCTCAATGCAAAAAATACGGGATATAACAAAACCTTCCTTAACCCCCTAGAACATTCTCTCAATTTCTTCCATAAAATTTTAGCCCAAATCAAGTGAAACCCCGGGATTTAGGCTCGGGAAGCGTATAAGGTCTTGTAGTTCTTGTTCTAAACAATGAATCTCGATGAATAAAAGGAGGCCATGGAAGATAAATAAGATTTCAAGCTCTACCAACCTTGATTGAGGTAAGGATATTCTTTATTATTGATATTATGATGTGTATTATGAAAATTTAGTTGTTAAAGCTTCGTAAATTCTAGTGATTGGTTGAGAAATTGGGGAAACATCGTGTGGGATGTTTTATTGAGCATATTGATGTTGTTGTTGTTGATATTTTTGTTTCTATTATTGTTGTTTTTTGGGTATTATAATTTTGGGCTAGGGATATAAACAGGGGAGATGCTGCCCGAATTTCGGCAGATTCTAAGAGGATTTAATTTGAAGGCTTGCGACAAGCATATGACGATAAGCCTAATAATAGTATGAATTCTCTTGAATGTAGATTTATGATCTTCGGAGGACAAGCATTAAGTAGTTAAAGTTAAGACGACCGAAAAGGTATGTTAAGGCTAGTCCCTTTCTTTCTAAAGGTATGTTAAGGCTAGTCCCTTTCTTTCTAAAGGCATGATTCCCTTCTTATGCACCTATATGTGTTTTCCATAACATCCTTATTCTCAAAAGTTAGAAGTTCATTATTCTCAAAGTTCTTATAATACTAAAGATAGATGTTTTCTAAGATGATAATGATGATGATGATGATGATGACCCCATTTCTAGAAATTTTAAGGCTTATGATTTTGATGCTATCAAGAGATTGTTGAGCTTATGTCATGATTTTCTTGATTTTATTAATTGTTGTTGATCTCACGTTATGATAATTGTTCCTTCAAGGTGAGATATAGCGATCATGATTGCTCCATAAAATAAATCAGAGGTTACCAACCTTACATCACTCTGATAGAGTTGTAGCTTTTAATTAGGATCTCATGCATGCTTGATGTATATGTATGTATTTTCTCACACAGGGCCTATATGGCCGGGCAGCACCATTACGGTGGGCGGCTATGGATAATGATAATAACACCGTGCCTTTATGGCAAGGTAGCACCACTACGGTTGGCGGCTTATGGATAATGATAATAAAATTGCGCCTATATGGCCGGGCAGCACTACTAGTGGGCGGCGTGCTATGGTTACCCTAGACACGGGAGGCCCGGGTGGGCTAATGATGATATTATGTTCAATATGCATGAAAAGTGTTTTCTTTAAAAAGCAAAGCATGTATGATATCCGCCTTACAAGGCAAGCAGATGTACAGGTTATCTCTTTATTTCATGTTATGTTCCATATCTGTTATTATGTTGTTACTTATGCCTTACATACTCAGTACATTATTCGTACTGACGTCCTTTCTTGTGGATCTTTGTGTTTATGCCTGCTGGTAGACAAAGAGACGGGCCAGACCCCTAGGAGCTTCATCAACGGAGTCTCAGAAGCGCTCCACTTGCTTCGGAGATGCAGTTTGTTGGTATTACTCTTTTGTGTATATACTTTGGCATGGCGAAGTCCTGCCCTATCCTTGTGAATTCCTGTATTCTATATAAAAGCTCGTAGGCAGATGCATGTAGTTAGATGTTCTAGAACCTTATCAGTTCATATTATCGTATAATATTTTGACGGCCTTGTTGGCTTGTGGCGATAGGCATAGTTGTTGGTGATTATGTGGAGAGGTGTCATTATTTTTTGATATATGGCCTTACAGATTATGATACCCATGAGCTGTCTTTGTGGTTTACCTAGAAAGGATTATGAGATGTATGTTCGGAAGTGCTCGGTGGGTTAGCTCCGGGTGCCCGTCATGGCCCTCTAGTTTGGTCGTGAAAAGGAATGGTAATACGAAATAATGTACCGAGTATGTAAGGCATCTAAATAACTGAAATTGAAACTGAAACTTAACTAATATACATGATATACTTAGAGTAACTGGGGAGGCAATGATAATCTAGAGTATACTTACCCAACTCTGACTCATATAAGAAAAATAATAATACTAAAATAAATTGTCCGGCCTCATATAGGGATTGGTGTGTGAGTGCATGGCCCCGAAGGCAAGTGAATTATACTGTGTATCCGTATAGCCCATGGGGAAAGCGTATATATACGCGTACGGGGGTGAAGGCAACTACGTATCCGTACGGCCCGTGGCGGCTTGTATATACGTACGGCCCATAGGCAAGTGCATAATACTGTAAATGACAAATTTATAGACACACACACACACACACACACATACACACATACTCTCTACTACTCGACTAGACATGAAACATTGCAAATTGAACATAGATTCCTGACAAGGGATAGCTAAAGGAAGAGTAAGATGAGACAACATGATCATAAGAGTTCTGCGATATACTCTTTTCTTATATACTCGTGCGACTCTTTACATACCTTTCGTTAAGTGCTCGCCAACAACAACGCACTTGAATCGAATAGCACCTCAATCTACAATACGACAATAAAACTATCGTCAACTAAAGGAAAACTAGAATACGGTATATTGAGCAACAAGATAGTCTCTTAACACAATCAAATTTCCTCATAACTTCCCTCTTTTCACAACACAAATAAAAAGAGCAACAACAACAATAACAAAAACATATACAAGCTAATACTCCATAATTTCCAGCCACAAGATAGCTCAAGAACAACTTCAAACAGTCCAATACACAACCACACTCAACTATGATTTCCAGTCTCTTATCCCCCAAGTTCTTAATCAACAAAATGACTAGGAATTAGACAAGCTCAAATACATGTAGGAAGGGCATAATCTTACCTTAAACCACAAGAACAGTCTTAAAAATGAGCCTACTTCACCTTGAAGAATTCTCCAAATCAACCATAAGAAGGGGAACAACAATCTTAGCAAGCATTATAGGATTCTCACCTTTGATATATGTTTTTTGCCTTTGATTTTGCTCTTGGGTGATACGGAACCTTTTATAGAGAGTTTAGGGAGGTATAGAATCTGAAATGTCATGACCCCACTAGAGGTCATGACGGGTACCCAGTACTAATATACCAAGCACCACTGGTCTAACATTCCATTCTCGCTACTAGGTGGGCCACACGAATAACGTATGTATATCCAACTTAATCTAGTCATCAATGGCAATATTCATAAGCTTATGTCGACAAGTCTTACCAAAATATTTTACAACACTAACAACTGATAAAGTCAAGGAAAATCTAACCACATATGCTTGTCTACGAGCCTCTAAATAAGATACATAAATCCACGAGGATGGGGCAAGATTTCACCGTGCCCAAATATATACACAAGAGTAGTACCAATAAGCTGTAGCTCCGGAACAACTGGAGCTCTTCCAAGGTGTCGCTGATGGAGCCCCTAGAGATCAGACGCGTCTACCTGTTTACCTGCGGGCATGAACGCAGCATTCACAAGAAGGGACGTCAATACAAACAGAGTACTTAGTATGTAAGGCATATATGATAACATAATAAGAAAATATAGAAGACATAAGAAGAAAGTATAACTGTAACTGCTTGCCTCTTGCGGCGGAATCATGCATGCTCACTTTTATCTTTAAAACATATCACGCATACATACATAAACTGTCCGAATCAATTAACATCATTAGCCCGCGTCCGGTGTAATTATCCCAGGCAGCCCACTAGTGGTGCTGCTCGTGCCATATAGTCACAATGTATAAGCCGCCCGCCTTAGCGGTGCCACCCGGCCATCAAGGCACGGTGTAATTATCATCATATTCATAACAGAAGCATGCATAGGAGCTCAAGTAAAAACTGTAACTCTATCGGAGTGACGTAAGGTCGGTAACCTCCGATTATATTATGAAATAATCATCATCACTATTTCTCACCTCGGAGGAACGAATAACATGAGATGAGATTCATCAACAATGAATAAAATTGAGAAAATCAAGAAATAGCTCAACATTCTCATATTCACATTGAAATCATAAGCTTGGGATTTTTAAACATGAAATCATCATCATCATAATTGTCATAGAAATATTCTCATCTTTGACATCATCGTTGTCATTGTAAAAACATGTCCATCGTTGTTGTCATAAGAGCTTACGGATTCATGAATCTCTGATTTTGAAAATACGAACATTTTGAAAAGTATTTATGGATTACCAGGAAAGGAGTCATGCCTTTGAATCATGAACTTCTAACTTGTGGAAGTAAGGAGGTTACAAAAATATGTAGGCAATTATAACATAGGAATTTCTAGAAATAGAATCATCGTCATCATAAAACATGCTTATCTTTAGCATCATAAGAACTCCATGATTCATGAATCTCTATCTTTTGAGAATAAGAACATTCTTGGAAAACATTTATGGATTCACAGAAAGGGACCATGGGACATTTGGAAAACATCTATTGGATTCACGTGAAAGGAATCATGCCTTTAAAAGAAAGGAACTAGCCTTAACATACATGAAAATTCACGCATCGGCTCTTCCACCTATTTCTGGTCTTACAATCTACATATAAGACCATTCGTGCTATAATTAGGTCCATTGTTATATACTTATCCTAAGCCTTCAAATAAATCTTTCTAGAATCTGCTGGAATTTCGGCAGCATCTCCTCTATTTATATGCCTAGCCCAAAATCGTAATTCAGCAACAAACAACAACAACATCAATACCAACATTAACAACATCACTTTCAACACCAACATAAAATAGCCTACACGCTGTTTTCCAACCATAACTAACCAACTTACTATACAATTATTTAACGATTTTGTCTCCGAGAATAAACCGGTATTAACGTAAATAGAAAGAGATTCATACCTTATTCTTTTTCAAACAACAATACCTTCAACGTCCACCTTTAATCCAAGCAAAAATCCTCCGCAAAACAATACTAGAATCACAACTATACGCTACTCGAGCCTCGATTAATGAAAATCACTTCAAACCCTCAACTTTTTTATGACATAATTTCCCTTTGTGTTGCTGCTCTAAAATCTTATTTGTTTTTTTGGTAAAAAAAATGGGGTTTTGCCCCTTTTATAAATTTCAAATTCAGGTCAGGTCACTATAGCGATGCTTGTGACGGTCGATGCATGTAGCGATTCTTGTGGCGTGCGTTCTTTGTGTCAGCCGAACTTGTAACGTCCATAATTCTATACTCCGATGTCCTATCGATGAGCGGTTTGTTGCGTTGCAAACTAGACTCGACGAACTTCATTTAAGGCTTTTGTTTCACTTCAAACACTTCATGTGCTAAGAGATATTCTGCCCTCAATTTGGACCAAAATTTTCACATGAAACTTTTCTCATCCTTTTTCCAAAGTAGTACTGCTCCATTTCTTCCACTCATTTCCTTATAAACCCTTCCGGTATACCTCATATACATCATTCACTCATTAAATATACTCAATAATGCTTACTCTTTATATTCGAAAGTGGTTTTACTTAACCATAACTCAACATACTTACGTTTCAAATTTGATAAGTGCTTCTTCGAAGTACGGAGTGTAACATCCTCCCCCCCTTTAGAAATATTCGTCCTCGAATGTTGAGCTCTTAGGGATTTCTACAAAAATTTTGCCACAATTTCCCCAATAATTGTACCACTATCATCCTGTCACAACAACCCAAAATATGCAATGCCTCACAGGGCTACAACATCAATGCCCGTATTGGCCACACACAATCAAGAAATCATTCAAAGAAGCATCACATACCCGAGGATAATGATGTCTCTGGCTGGAGCTCTTTGGTTCTCATGTACATAATAAGAAATCAACTAGTATCCTGTTCTCGTTCTGTCTCCGTTACAGTAATGTTGCCTTACTATGTCACGGCTACTCGCCATCCTGTGAATACTCTTTTTTTAAGGACGTTCTTATACACCGGTAACCTTTGAATATTAATCATTTTTTTATAATCACCTGGCTGACCTTAACGATCTTTCTACCCCTCGGTTCATTATAATGCCAGAGTTCCTTTCATCACATGGTTTGACTTATTTCCCTTTCTGCTAGTTGAAGCATTGTATCAGATCAAAATGCTCATACATATCAGATCCAATATGAGTGCCTCCTTTATCGTCTCTTCACTTCTATCTTTCATGACTAATAATTCCCTGGTTAATGAATTAAGGGGGACAGCGGAACTCATTAAACCTCTTCGTGGAATATCCGATTATACCTCACTTCTTTAACCCTAGCCTACCTTCTCTTCTTCTTCTTCACGACTATCTCCTTAACACCCTTAAAATTCTTCTTGCCCTGGGTTCCCAATTTCGATTTACGCTTATTTTATACCGTTAAAAGTTAACATTCCACACCTTTCATTTCCATGACTTGTCCCTTCATCCGCTTAACTCATTTGTCCATAATTCTCCTTAACTACTTATTTGCATCATAACTATGCGTTATAGTTCTTCCAGTGTCTTGTCGCTTCTAGTTCTTATCATAAAATCATTACAAGGTACACTCTTTCCCTTTTTCTCTTGGTCATGCCTTCTTCTTTCTTTCCGCCGCTACGGCCGGTTCATTTTTATAAATATTCCCCTTGTATCTGTCTATCTTCTTTATGATCAAATATCTATACTTTTGGTCAGCTTGGTCAGCTTTATTAGCTTATCCCATGCCACTGATATATTGCCTCTTGGTCAGCTTTATTAACTTATTATCCTCTCACTTGTCCTTGGTGATTGCTCGATTTTCTTCAATCAATCCGTTAATGCACGCTTCTTACTTCCGTTCTCAGGGGTTTTAAGTTCCTTTACTCATAGATGCTCTTCTTCACTTGTCACTTAATAATACTAGCCCTGGAGTTCATGAAATATCCTTTCAGAAGTGCACATCCATGCTATCTTTGAGTTATCTTTTTGGAAGGACTTCTCCATTTCCGAGGTAGTGTGGCATGTTATTAAGACTATACATTCATTTCTTCGGATGTCCCTCAAACGTCAGAAACTCTGTAGCATCTTTTGCCGAATCCTACTTATTCTTTCCCAATTTATGTCCATGTTCGTTGTTACTACTCTTTAGTCTCACTTATCAAAATCTATTTGCGAACCCTCTACATTCGTCTTTTGTTCCATACTACATACTCCATTATTTCTGGATACTTACTTTTGAGATTCATTCGAATGGTTCTTTGCCGTTGTACTCACCTTCAAGATTCCCATCTTGAAGCTTAAGTTAACCCTTTTTAGCAATTTACCTCCGTTGCTTACACCTCTCCCTTTCTCAGGGCATCCTAATCTTCTTACACTTGTATACTCACTTTCTCCCTTTTCCCTGATGTGATTGCATCAGGATTATCCAAAATTAATTTTAGAGAGACTAATGTTGCCTCGTCCTGTAACACTTACCACTCGAACTTCAGTACCTTGTTCAATCAGTACCTTTAACACATCGCAACGTCGATTATCGAGGCACGCAAACTGATTGACCACACATAAAATATCGTATATACCTCTCCTAATGCCTTACTTACAAGATATCCCCAATACTATTTTAAACTCGTCCTAGTTCTGTAGCTGCAATATGTCTTCTCTCTCTTTGCTAAGCCGGTCCGCCTTATCTCTCACAATCGTCTGGAGTTTATAACCCTGAGTTTCACACGCTTCCAATTTCCTTCAAGCTATTCTAGTCCCTCATCCTTCTCTTATGTCCGAATTTGTAGGACTCTTAGTACACTTCCTAGGGGGTCACCCATCCTAGTATTACTCTCACCCCAGTATGCTTAACTTTGGAGTCCTGATGGGATCCGGTGCATTAATGCTGATACGATCGCATCCACCCTACTGCGTGACCTTTATCGCATGACCTAGAACAAGTTGAAGTTCTAACAGATCCCAATAAAATTCCTGTAATGCATCTCCCTCCGGATTAGGAAGATCCCTTACTTCCCTGACCGAGCAAATGCTAGTTTAGCCTTTGGAACTCTCAATAATAACCATCAATCAACACACGACTGTCTTCCAGTCCTAAATTAAGATTCCTAGTAGGGTCCAAAACATCTTTGTCGCAGTTATCCATAAGCTTCAGCTTTTTGTTTCCATCCCTAATTTCGTTTCGTTTCTCCATCACTCGACCTTTCGTGACGTCCTTGTCTTAGAACTTCGAGTAAGGCTTTCCTTGAAATCTTCTAACCTTATCCTTTTTGAAGTGGTTCCTGGTTCCTCTTTCTTTTACCTTGATTCTACCTTTGTCTTTTATTCATGTGTCCTTATGTACCTATCGTCGTACCACATCCTTACTAACATATTTCATGTGCTAAATGGCCTTTGTCGACATCTGGCTCTTTTAGTAACGTACCTGGTTCTCTTACCTCGGTTACCCCTTTGTACTCTTAAATCATTAGCATATTTATACTCAAGGGTCGTATTTAAAATATACTTATCCCTTCCACTTCTTACCTTGAGAAGAAATTACAACTCCTATCTAATCATCTTGATGCCTCACTAGTGAAGCACTCTGAAAGGTTTAATCGGGTCACGTTTTACCCCGATCCGACCAACAACATAGGGAGTAACAGATAGCAATGTAGGACTCGGACCAGTCAACACATATACATCGTAAGGAAATACTGACAATTTACCTGCAACAAAGTCAGGTGAAGACTTAAGATCCTGCCGTCCCGCCAGCGCATATATATCATTCTGAGGCCCACTTGAATTGGATGCTCCTCCTTTGTCTCTACCGTGACCCGCTGGTGCTTGTGAGCTTTGCCCCAAAGGGCTCACGGATGAAGAAGAACCTACCACCGATCCTGCGGGCTGGCTCCTACCGCTACCAACCATCGATGGACAATCACGCATCATGTGTCTTGGCTGACCACAGGTGTAACAGACACCTGAGCCTTGGTAACATGGACCCGAATATAATCTTCTGCACTGGCTGCATCGTGGGATCGGTGGTCTCCTCTGACTAGGAGCTCCTCCAAACTGAAAGCCTGAAACTTTCGAGCTCTGGCCCTGTCCTGAGTAAATGGGGCAGTCGAATTTCCTGCCCGCAAATCGAGGAGGCGCACTAGTCGTAGACTGGCCCGAATATTTGGAATATGTCTATCTCTGACTCCCTCCATACTCACTACTAGCACCAACAGATATGGCCCTCTTACTATACCCTCTCTCCAAATCATGTTCACCTCTCTGCGGTTGCTGCTGTTCCTCCATATTCTGGACATGGGCCTGAATACGAGCGATATCCACCCCATCCTGGAGTGAGGCCGTCAAGCATTCCTTAACCAAATGTGGCCCCAACCCACTCACGAATCGATGCACACAGTCTCCCATGTCGGCTACCATGGCTGGGGCGTACCTGGATAAAGAATTAAAACAAAGACTGTATTCCCAGGCGCTCATATTCCCTTGCTTAAGATTCAATAACTTATCGGCTTGGACCTGTTGAACCTCCGGTGGTAGATAATGTCGCAGAAAGGCATCTGTGAACTCTTGTCAAGATGGGGGAGGTGCATTTTCTCCTCGCGAAGATATCCAAGTGTTATACCGATGGACAGCCACATCCCGCAATCTATACAAAGCCAGTTCTACTGACTCAATATCCGAACCATGCATTATCCGTAGTGTCCTCAGCATCTCATCTATAAAGCCTTGCGGGTCTTTATCTGGTTTCGACTCGTAGAATTCTGGAGGATTCAGACTGATAAAATCACGAGCTCTTGCACTCGCCGCCATATCACCTTGGCCCGCACCTTGCCGCTGAGCCTGCGCAGCAACCAACTGGATCAACAACTGAATAGCTTCTGTCATCCGCTGGCCCGAAGCTTCGGGCAGTGGAACTGGAGGTACTGGAGTTGGAGCTGAAGCTTTTTCCTGCTTCGCTGACAAGGGTGGAGTATGAGAGGTCTAAGAGGGAACCTCGTTATGAGACTCACCCTCTTCTACTTCTGCCGGTGGCTCCCGTGCAACTCTTTTTTCGGTCACCATCTTGCCCTTCTGGGCCACCGTAGCTTTCCTCTTCACCGGCATTGCTGGAATCATATCACACGATTAGAAAAGGGGGAGAACAAGATAACATGGCTCTATCGCACGATCTAAGATAAGAAAGAAGGCCAGTCATTCCTAAATGCCCCGCAGCCTCTTTTTTATAAGTGTGGCGCGCTTCACACCCATAAATAGGAATCTACTGGACACGGCTCGTAGACATATTCAAGGAACAACTGGAGCTCTTCCAAGGTGTCGCTGATGGAGCCCCTAGAGATCAGGCGCGTCTACCAGTTTACCTGCGGGCATGAACGTAGCATCCACAAGAAGGGACATCAGTACGAACAGAGTACTTAGTATGTAAGGCATATATGATAACATAATAAAGAAATATAGAAGACATAAGAAGAAAGTATAACTGTAACTTCTTGCCTCTTGCGGCGGAATCATGCATGCTTACTTTTACCTGTAAAACATATCACACATACATACATAAACTGTCTGAATAAAATAACATCATTAGCCCGCGTCCGGGCCTCCCGCGTTCGGGTTAATTATCCCACGCCACCCACTAGTGGTGCTGCCCGTGCCATATAGTCACAGTGTATAAGTCGCCCGCTTTAGCGGTGCTGCCCAGCCATCTAGGCATGGTGTAATCATCATCATATACCTAACATTAAACATGCATAAGAGCTCAAGTAAAAACTGTAACTCTATTGGAGTGACGTAAGGTCCGTAACCTCCAATTATATTATGAAAAAATCATCATTGCTATTTCTCACCTCGGAGGAACGAATAACATGAGATGAGATTCATCAACAATGAATAAAATTGAGAAAATCAAGAAATAGATCAACATTCTCATATTCACATTGAAATCATAAGCTTGGGATTTTTAAACATGAAATCATCATCATCATAATCGTCATAGAAATATTCTCATTTTTGACATCATCGTTGTCATTGTAAAAACATGTCCATCCTTGTTGTCATAAGAGCTTACGGAATAATAAATCTCTGATTTGGAAAATACGAACATTTTGGAAAGCATTTATGGATTATCAGGAAAGGAGTCATGCCTTTGAATCATGAACTTCTCACTTGTGGAAGTAAGGAGGTAGGGAATTATAACATAGGAATTTCTAGAAATAGAATCATCGTCATCATAAAACATGCTTATCTTCAGCATCATAAGAACTCTATGATTTATGAATATCTATCTTTTGAGAATAAGAACATTCTTGGAAAACATTTATGGACTCACAGAAAGGGATTATGGGACATTTGGAAAACATCTATTGGATTCATGAGAAAGGGATCATGCCTTTAAAAATAAAGGGACTAGTCTTAACATATCTGAAAATTCACGTCTCGGCTCTTGCACCTATTTTCGATCTTGCAATCTACATATAAGACCATTGGGGCTATAATTAGGTCCATTGTTATATACTTATCCTAAGACTTCAAATAAATCTTTCTAAAGTCTGCTGAAATTTCTGCAGCATCTCCTCTGTTTATATGCCTAGCCCAAAATTGTAATTCAGCAACCAACAACAACAATATCAATTCCAACATTAACAACATCACTTTCAACAACAACATGTGCCATAAAACAGCCCACACGCTGTGTTCCAACTTCTATAACTAACCAACTTACTATACAATTATTTAACGAATTTGTCTCCGAGAATAAAACGGTATTAGCGTAAATAGAAAGAGATTTATACCTTATTATTTTTCAAACAGTAATACCTTCAACGTCCATCTTGAATCCAAGAAAAAAATCCTCCGCAAAACAATACTAGAATCACAACTATACACTACCCGAGCCTCGATTAACCAAAATCACTTCAAACCCTCAACTTTTTTATGACATAATTACCCTTTGTGTTGCTGCTCTAAAATCTGATTTTTTTTTTTGGTGAAAAAAATGGGGTTTTGCCCCTTTTATAAAGTTCAAACTCGGGTCGGGTCACTGTAGCAGTACTGTGGCGGGCAGTACTGTAGCAGTTACTGTAGCATGAGTTTCTGCTCTGTCAGCCGAACTTGTAACGTCGATAATTCTCTACTCCGATGTCCTATCGATGAGGGGTTTATTGCGTTGCAAACTAGACTCTACGAACTTCATTTTGGGCTTTTGTTTCACTTCAAAACACTTCATATGCTAAGAGATATTCTTCCCTCAATTTGGACTAAAATTTTCATACGAAACTTTGCCCATACTTTCTCAAAAGTCGTACTACTCCATTTCTTCCACTCATTTCTTTATAAAACATTCCGGTATACCATATATATATCCTTCACTCATTAAATATACTTAGTAATGCTTACTCTTTATATTCAAAAGTGGGTTTACTTAACCATAACTCAACGTACTTATGTTTCAAATTTGATAAGTGCTTCTTCGAAGTACGGGGTGTAACATGAAATGGGTGAGAAATGAGGAAAGAATCAAGTCCCACCATTTTGTATATGTTTAGAAACTTCCACCACCTTAAATATACGGTGGAATATGTGAACCGTGGAAGTGATATATAGTCTGTATAACATGCCCAGCTCTCTGAATAATTATACGGTCTAATTACAAAATATACCACCCGTACATCACTTCTACAGACCGTACTTTCCACCGTAAAAACATGCCATCTTGTCAAACTTTGATGAAGCATCTTCTCTTCGATTTGTTTAACTTTTAAGCCCTCAATTACCTGCTGAACATTATTTGAAACCTTTGTAACACTTACGATTAACATGGTTGATTCACTTATAACATCAAAGATAATCTTATTCCCGAGCTTATGCCAATTTTCTTATGACGAACTTAACGTGTAAAGTACGTGATGTAACAGAGATGTTGTCGGATTATTTAAGATTCAAGTATCACGACCCAACCAAAGGGCCATGACGGGCACCCGGATCTAACCCACCGAGCACTAGAAGACATATATGCATCACATAATCATACCTGAGTGGACCATAATGCTAACTAAGAGATAACATAAACTATAAGGGACGGAAACCTAGAAGATATGTATATATGCCATCAAGCTCAACCCAAGTATACAAGCCATCAAAGCTATCAGAATATAATGATATAACAAAATATGGACCGAGAAGGTCATGGAATCTCTAGCTATGCATAGCTGTCTATGAGCCTCTATTGGAGTACATAACATAATAAGGACGGGACAGGACCCAGCTATGCCCAAATGTACACAAAAGAATCATACCAAGCTGAACTGCAACTCCGGAACAAGTGGAGTGCTCCTAGACAAGTCTTTGAGAAGGCCGCCTAAGGATCTGAACCGTCTCCCAGTCTACCTCCGGGCATGAACGTAGCATCCACAAAAAAAAAGACGTCAATACGAGTAATGTACTGAGTATGTAAGGCATGAAGAACAACATAACAAAATATGGAAGTAGATGAGATAATAGAGAACAACCTGTACATCTGGATGCCTCTTAAGGCGGATGACATGCATGCTTTCCTGTTCAAAAAAACCTTTTTCATACGTACATATATCATAATACCGTACCCAGCCATAATAGGCTCGGTGTTAACCGTACCCAACTGCAGTGGTGTGGACAATAGATGCCGTACCCGGCCGACTATAGGGCGGCTCGGTATTATAAAATAGCTACATATATGTATGTATATATATATATATATATATAATTCTATGAATCTATCGGAGTGACTTAAGGTTGTTATACTTATGATTACCATTATGGAACTGACATCATCATCATAAATTACTTTGAAGAATCAATGATCATAACACAAGATCAATAACCATAAGACCGGATCAATAATCATGAAACAAAATCAATAATCATGGGATGGATAATAGTCATGAGGTAGAATCAATAACATCATCATAAGAAGGTCAAGAACTTAAGCTCCTAATGATTCTAAGAGTGGAATCAATATGAATATCATACGTATATGCTCGTATCACTGTGATCATGCCAAGAGAAAGAAAAGGGACAGCCTTAACATACCTCGTCGTCTATTTAACCACTCAACATCTATCCTCCCAAGCTTGCAAATCTACATTCAAGATGATTCATACTATGGTTAAGTCATTGAAATGCTTACAAGATCAAACTAAAGTATTAGGTGAGCTAACGAAATTTGGGTAGCATTTCCCTTATATTAATTACTTCCAGCCATCTCCAAATCAACTCCCAAACATCAATAGAAACATCAAAAACATCATAGCCAAGAGATTACATTCATACTAAACTCAAATCAATCCAAAACTACCTTCCAAATTCAGTCCATAGTCAACGACTACAACACAACATTTTATGACTTTTTCTTCATAACTCCTTTCACTTATAAGACTTGTTTAACCTTCAAATCAACTCAGGATAAGACACAAGATGAAAAACATACCTTATACTTGAAGAACTTTAGCCACACACAACTTACTTCAAGACCAAATTCATCTCAACTCCAAGTGTAACCAAGAAATATCACTTTTTATGAACTAGTTAAGGATTTAGAGCTTGATCTTCTCTTGAAATTATTTGGGATGTTTATGAATGATGGAGAGAGCTTAGAGGGTCACTAAGGTTCTATTTTGGTGAGCAATTGAGGTCGAAGTCATGGGAAATCTATTTATAGGCCAAGAAATAGTTTCCACCGACATAAAGTACAGCCTAAATATACGGGCCGTACTTCAATGTACGTCCAGTACTTTCAGCCCGTACTTGGAAGGCCAAAATTCAACTCTCTAGAAAATTCTGGTATAGTACGGCCAATATGTACTGGACGTACATTTTTGTACGGGCCGTACTTTATCCCATACTTCTCAGATTTGTGATATGTCAATTGCATTGAAAGAAGACTTACTGAACTTCAATTTACATAGGTTATACATTCCATAACTCCTACTATTCTAGGAAATATACCTGTCTCAAGTTGGACCAAAATTTCCTGTCCAGAATTCTGCCATGTTTTCCCAAAGTTTCGACAAACTTAATTCCTTTGATTCGCTTGATCCCGGAACCTTTAGACGCTTGATTACCACTTGTTAAAAGTCTTCCTTAACCTTATAAATGTTCCGTAACCTCTCCGGGCTTACATTAGCTTACTTACGATGTGAACATTTTCGAGGTGTAACATTGAGCTTGTTGCTCGATATATAAGTGTTGTATCATTCGTAGCTTGACTTTAGTGCTACTATTATTTATTGTAGATTGACGCGTAGAGGAAATTTTTCCCGACAATAGTACGAGCTTTGTGTTAAGGTATATAAAGGCTATTTCCCTTTCTTTGTTGGAATGAATCCACAACTAACTAAGTTTCGTATAAACGTACATAAGGAGTGTCCTTCACAGAAATCTCATGTTTATGTATTTGATCTTCTTTATGACGTAGTTTCCCTTACCGAGAATTCCTTCCAAGTTTAGTAATTTTCCATTTTGGTGGAGAAGTAGAGAGCATACTTATGTCATTTACAGTATTACTATTTGCCTTCGAGGCTAGATAATATTATAATGTGTCTTCAGAGATATACAGATGTGCGCTTTGCCTTCGGGACTATATATATGTGTGCTATGCCTACCGAGTTATACACATGCGTGCCATTACCTACGGGGCAATACAGAGACATGCCGAGCCCTATATGAGGCCGAGTAGTTCATTATATTATTACTTATATGATATGAGTCAGAGATAGGTAAGTATGCCCCAGATTATCATTGACTCCTCAGATTTCATTCAGTATATTATGCATATCCGTTCAGTTTCAATTTAAGTTATTCGGTTATCTTATATACTCGGTGCATTATTTCATACTAACATCCCTTTTGTCGAGGGCGCTGCATTTTATGCTTGCAGGTCTTGGCAGACATGTAGACAGGCCTCCTAAGTAAACATTGCCGAGTTCCAGCTTAATTTTTAAGCTCCATTTCATCTGGTGTTACCAGCTCCAGAGTTTTGAAGTTCTATTGTATATATAAACATGATGGGTAGGCCGGGGCCCTATGCCGGCCACAATATAGTTATGTTATCCCTAGAGGCTTGTCAATATGTCCTGTATGTTTAGTTTCCCAGCATGGTGGCCTTGTCGGCCCTTGTATAGATTTATTTCGGGTTTCTTTGTTTGTAGATGCTAACGGTGGCCTTGTCGGCCTGTATATATAATATTTAGAGGTTGTCCCATGTCAGTTGAGAAAATTGTCATTTACAAATCATTCTGCATATAGCCTTGTCGGCCTAAGATGATGTTGATTGTTTTATGGATTGGCCTTGTCGGCCTGGATAGATTGTTTGTATCCAGAGTTTATGAGTTATAGAATTGTACACTCAGGGTCAAGTAAGGCACCAAATGCCAGCCACGCCTCTCCAGGTTGGGGGGGGGGGGGTGACAAACTTAGTATCAGAGCAGATCTGTCCTAGGGAGTCTACAAGTATTGTCTAGTAGAATCTTATTTATAAGTGTGTTATGCACCACATTCTATAAACAAGAAGCTACAAGGCATTTAGGATTGATACCCTTCTTTCTTACTCCAGATCATGCAATAGAGCAGAGTCATAGGGGCTCGATTTTAACTAGTGTTGTGATAAGCAAATGTGTGGCCATATCAGATCATGTGTATACCAGGTGTGCAAGTTATGCAAAGAGCCTTAAGGCGAAATATCTATGTCACTCGTATAGGTAAAAGACTATGAGAGCACCAGGAGGTAAAATTGCAAGTTTCAAAAGGTAAAAGAGTTAAGGTGAAGAAGGTACGAGGTATCTAAGTAGAGAAGATTGTAAAGTAGTTAGAGTTCAGACAGAGGAACACAAGCGTCATGATTGGATTTTCAACAGTAATAGAGGTACAGTTAGTAGTCTCCATTGCATCTTACAAATTGTAGGTACCAACAGACATCGCCGAGGAAAAAGAATTGAATTTCAAGATCTACTGAGGGATAGAGAAATCCATGGCAAGGGAAAAATTGTTAGAACTAGATGACATTACTGAATGGTACTACAAACATGCCGATAGTTCCTCTTTATAAGGCACATAGGTTGTGTGCCCTAGAATTGAATAATCAGATACGACTTCTCGTGTGTTTAGAAGATTTGAAGTTTAAGTATTTAAATCCTTGTATATGGGATAAGTATTCACCTCAGAGTGGTTTATGTTTACAGTGAAGAAGAAATATTAAGCGACCAAAGAATAAAGTCGGATGTAGCAACGAGAGCTAGAAGCGTAAGGATGTCTCGCTAGAGTTCTCCAGAATAAGGTAAGAGATGATAATGTTAGTAAGATATTGGTGGAAGGATAAGTAAAACATTATGAGTAGATACGAGGAATGATGAAAGGCCATAAATTAATGTATGATAGAATGACAAGGCTCGCAGTCCAGTAGAAGAAAAGGCAAGAGAAAGCAAGTTTTTTTTTTTTTTATTATTATAAAGAGATATAAATCATAAGACCACGTCTTCATTACGAGGAGTGAATTGGCGACTTTAATAAGAGTTATCAGAAGACCAACTTAGCCCTTGGGTAGTAACTAAAAGAAACCAAATGTGAGTTAGAAACTCGAAGGATTTCTATAATAGTTGGCATTGTGATTTTTGCAGGTGAAAGATTAGGTAGTAAAAGGATGAACAATAGTGGAACAACCTGTGAGGGTTATTGAGAGAGAGGTCTCTTTAAGACAAACCTCAAAAGCAAAGTTGAACTCATCAAGATTTAGCATGCAAGTTATGAAGTGATCCAGTTGCCTTTAGTAAGAAAAGACCACCCTAGGCAAGTACGAGGTACGAAGAATTGCAAGAGGTGAAGAGGTAACAATTTGACCTCTACAGGAGTGGATTCTTAGATCATAAAATGTTAGTTATTCTCCTAAAGGGGGAGATAGAACAATAGATATAGAGGCAGAATCATGCGTTTTGCTTAGTGATACAGTGGGAAGAAGAATGATGACATAATGGTGAGATGAATGAGAGTGTAATTACACAGAAGGTTGAGACGAATAAGAGTGTAATTACTTAGATTTCATAGATGCGTCGAAACTCGAGAACCATCCGTAAGTAAAAATGGTAGGGAAGAGACAATAATGACCTACTGGCTAGAGGTGCCAAGTGATAGTAAGTGACTTCCAAATCCACTCCTCAAAGAGAAAGTGTACACGGTAGTATGCAATATATTTTACCCAACTATGAGTCGGGGTTAAATCCCATAGGGAACAATATACTAGGTGATCAAGCAAGTATGAAATTTTCACTTTCTACACTAAGTCAAACACATGATAATATTTTGATTTTTTTACAAAAATTATAAATAATGCGAAAATATAAACTAAACTAGATGGATACAAGGAACTCTCAAGTAACGATCCTACATATTTTACGATTTTATAACTAAGAGCGAATCTATGTTAAATTAAATCTCATTGAAAGTCCTCCAACCAAATCAAAGAATTTCACCCTAAGCTTTTCCAAGCCTTAGAGTGTGATATTAAGGACAATCAATTGAATCTCAAGTTAACCTTCCTATTCCTAGCTAAAGTTATTAGATGCGGTTTAAAGCCCCAAATCCTTGTTAATTTATCTTTGCCAACCTTAATTTTCCTCTTTCGAGCTCAAATCGAAGTAAATGGGCGAGTCTTAGGATTAGCTAATCCCTTAAGAAACACTAAAGAACAAGATTAATTAAAGAAACAAAGACCCACTTCATTAGAAATAAAAATCAATCAATACATAAGCAAAACAAGAGATTTAATTCAGCACTTGATAGTGTATATTCTCATAAACAAGATTCAAGTGAAAGAATAAAATACCACACACTTAAATATTCAATACATAACAAGGAATTAAAGAAAGGGTTAAGAGTTTGTTCATTAAAGTGCTCCAATCTTCTCTTTCAAAGTGTTGATTGATGAACTCTAGCTCCTCAAGCTTGAAAATATGGCCAAAGATAATAATATTTTCCCTCCAGACTTCCTTTTGTAGTTACCCAATTTTCTCAATCAAAAATGACAAAAAATAACCTCCAATTTTCAGATTTTCAAAATTTCAGTTTTGGCCACTTTTGCACTTCTAGCCACTTTTCTCATTTTCTTCAATTTGGCTTAAATGCACTATTTTCTCACAAACATAACAAAAATCTAAGATTAAAGAAGAGATAATTCGGTAAACTACCAACTTATCAAACCCCCAAACTTAAACTATTGCTTGTCCTCGAGCAAGTCAAATCATACAAATTCCTTCAAAGGACTCCATTCAAAAGTGCACCAACATCATACCAAGTCAAAAAGTCTACTTTAAGCACAAACACATGACTTTGATTGGTACCAACAATTAATCCAAAGCATATGAATCACCAACTTCTCAAAAACTTTTTTTTTTTTTTACTTCAAATGCTCAAACACCAAACTAATCAAAGCAGCAACCAAGTCATGACACCGAAGCTTCAAAAGTTGCCTTATTATCACAAATATTCCTTTTCTTTGTTCCTTCATCCCAATTGAAAAATGAAACACATTCACAACTCACATTTTCATGTGCCCTCACAATCAAGCGAGATCCCACATTCATAAAATGCAATTCAAAACAAATGAGATATTAAATGGAAAGAATTCACTCTCTCACACAAAGATGTTCAAACGCACACAATAGTACCATAGGCTTGGCTTTCATATATTTTTCCACTAATGTAGGCACACTTGGTTCAAAATCAATTAGGAATTAACGGTTGTAATGTAGGCTTTTGGTTAAGGAAAGGCACAATTTGGGTAAGAGTGACTCAAAACCTCCCTAAGCATTACAATTTGCAACAATCAAAGAACACTTCCTTTCAAACTTTTCCACGCTTTTCTTCATTTTTCGTTTGCCAGCTAGTCTTCCCTTTATTCACAACTCTTTATTATTCCTTCTTTTTTTTTCCTTTTTCAAAATAATATGGAAGTTCCAATTTTTTTTTCCTTTTCTATTCTACTACTTTTATTTTTTCACCTTTAAAGTAGCTCCCACATCACAAGTTTTTGCAACCATCACCCCCAAACTTAGGCTTTTAGCCTATGTTTGCACTTTCTACTTAGTATTCTCAGTTTTGCCCTATAGTTTCTTGTCCTTGATTTTCTGCTACTATCTGTTATTTCTTGTTCTTCGACTATTTTATTTATCTATTCCTTTTTCCAGATTGTATTTCATGGTCTTTGATCTTGTAATATTTCATTTTCATATTGTTTTGAATTGCTTGTCCTTATCCGACTTTTTTTGCCATGCTTTCTCTTGAGCCGAGGGTCTTTCGCAAACAGCCTCCCTACATTATAGGAGTAAGGTTTGCGTACACTTTACCCTCCCGCATCCCACATTGTGGGATTTCACTGGGTACGTTGTTGTTGTTGTTGTTGTTGTTGTTGTTGTTGTTAGGGAGGTAGGATGCTAAAAGATAGGTCAATAAAGAACAAAAGGTTAAAGCTTGTAACACGGTTGCCAAAGAAAAGGTTAAAGGCTCAAAAGGGGTTAACTAGGGAAAATATGCAAGGATAAGAAATTTAAGGCACAAATACGGTTCAAGGAAGGCCTAACATTATTTTTCAAACCAAGTGTAGTCTAGGATTTCTCCTTGAAACTCATTTCGGGTAAGTTCTAAACCACAAATAATGTAAAAGAATCCACAAAAACCACACCACACATGGCACATGAAAAACCAAGTAGAATATGTATCAAAAACCCAATTGAAACAAATGAACTCAAAAAGTCACTCACAGCCAAAAGAGACTAATGAAAGTAAGAGCCAAATATTAAGTCTAAAAGTCACAACAAGAATCCTTACTTCAATCATTTTTCTTTTTCAAAAATCAAGAATTCATATGCCAAGGTTTACATAAGTTGGTACCGAGCAAGCCAAGAGGAAAAATATCACATCCGAACACCATTTTTACTCCTACCTAAAACTCACTCCTACACCTAACCTACAAGGCTTATTTCCCTTGAGAAATTGCCCAACTATCTATCATAGGGACAAGCTGACTCAAAACTACCTAAAAACACCGGGTTCAAAAGACATTAGCATCCTCGGGAAAAGAACCAAGACAAAGAAAAGCCAAGGATATTACTAATACACAAAGAAACATAGGCATATAAAAACAAACAAAAACTAGCATATCTTACTAATAAAATATATCAAAATTAAAAAACAAAAGAGTTAGTCTACCAAATCCATAAAATTTGTCAACCACCATATATCATCGCAAATAAATGAGCCACCCCCAACTAAAAATGTTGCATTTTCCTCAATGTAACTATATAATAAAAGCAAAAGTTAAGAGGGACTTTCTGAAAAGATGGTGTTGTTAAGCTAGAGCATAAGGGGGAAAATATCTTTCACTTCTCCTTGAGTTGTTCCAAGTGAACTAGAGGCCAAACATCAAAAAGTATTGTGTCTGCCAAAATTCTGCATCACTGCCATCCCAGGACTCACAACATCTTCACGATCAATAATGCACAAGTTCTATGCACAATGAAGACAATTTATTAGGACAGCCCGTTCGCGATAATTTAGTCCTAAAAACGCTGGCTCAAAAGAATTTCTAGCTACCCGAAATAATGTCAAGTCAATCAAAAAGACTATTTCTGCAGAAAAGAATGTTATTTTCATCCAGACACGTGGAAAATCCAAATGAAATACCAGTTCTGCTATGCTTGTTTAAAGTGTGTGCAAGATTGCTCCAGGGAGCTCTTGGGAGCCACTGAAATCAGTCACGCTCCAAAAATGTTATCATAGAATCCGAAATGAACTATACCAACCATATTGAATCAAAATTTAGTGAAAGAAAAATTAGAATATTCCGCATTATGATCCAGATTTCAGAAACCATGCTAAAGAACTTCAGAAACCAGATTCACAGTGCATCCCTTTCTTTTCATGTTTAAATTCTACTGATGTACCCGAACCACACACCAAAACTGACTTCTACGGATCTCCTAATGTCGCTCGATTACTCAGACTTCACCGGCAAATTAAGTTGTCTGTCAGGCAATTTGTTGAATAGATTGAGTGCGCCACTTTAACCAAGTTCTTTGTAACCATGGGACAATTGAATACCCTCCCACAAATGGGATTTATAGTTCAAAGAAACACAACTACATCTTAATCATCCAACAACATCAAAATTGCACAAATTGTTCCCCAAACTCCACATCAAACAAACCAATGAAAGAACAGAAAAAAAAAATCTGCCAAACAAAAGAATTTGAGAGGAGAGAGAAAACGAAAATGTGAGAAGAGAAGAGAAGAGGAGAAAGGGAATTGTTACATGGTTGTTGTGTTTCTGGAAGCAGTGCACGTCTAGAGAAGGTGGGATTGTGCGGGCAATGTTTTGTAAAGGAAAAAATAAAGGGGAAAAATTTTGTTTTATAAGAAGAAAGTCACTTACCTGGGCATATGCACTTTTTTCTCCAATTTGCTGGAACAAAAGAAAAATAATCTCCTTTGTCTTGAACATATACTCCTCCAACAACTCCAAGGCCTAATATTTGCAAAATCTCAACTCTTTATATTTCAACTTTCTCAATTCCAATGGCTCAGCAGCAATTTTCCAACACTGTTTTTGCCCTGTATTTCAGTCCATCCAACATACTTAGTCTGTCCAAAACAATTCCAAAAACTGTAAAATTTGGTACAATGTTTAAAAATAATAAAATAAACTTATCTAAAAATTTAAATTTGTGAAATTGAAATTAAAAAAATTAAGAAAATATGGGTTCCCTCCCATGAAGCATCGTGTTTAACATTATGGTACGAAGTGAGTTAACTTTACCACTTTTCCCTCCAGTTGGAGCATATAAATTTTAACCTCGATTTTTAATCAAGATTCCGGTGATGTATGTGGGGAGGTGGTAGTAAAGCAAATAGGCCAACCCTCAAGTATTGCATTTTACACTTTTTGGCCTTCTTGTGAGGGATGTCATTTTGTCTTCTTGGCATGATAAAATTTCAAACTAAAAACGCTTTCTTCTTCATCTCCACAACCCTCCATAGACTCGGTTAGCTGAACTTCCATATCATCAACCAAGCACAATGTTGAAAAATGGTTGGAATGTGATTCAATGTGCCCAAATTCCAAATTTGCCTCATCTTTGACATCCTCACCCAAAAATGAACTAGAGTCTTCAAAAACCATTTCGTGAAATTTTTTATGCAACTCTAGTATCATTTCTTCAATCTTGGCATCCTTCATTAAAATTGGGTCGGTTGGTTGGCATTCCACAATTAGCTCTTCAAAATCAATTTTGACATCTTCTTCATTGGGCACCAACTTAAAACTACAATCCATTGCATTTTGATATTGAGCATCATATGCCTCAATTTTTGTATTTAATTCAGCCTCCTATTTCCGGGTAGCAATTTCAAGTAGCTCCACTTCTTGACTTTGCTCGACATGCATATTTGTAAATTCTTTCATCACCCATGAAATGTCTTCACATTGATCCCATAGACTCCAAGTTGGTGACCTTGATTCATTAGCCAATCTTGGCTCACAATTTCCACTTTGTCAAGGCTTTCTTCAAGTTGAGAGTCATTCAAAGCTTGTAAAAATCCACTCATGGAGAAATCCATGTTTTGGACACTTTTTGGTCCACTTTCAATACCCTCAAGCTGGTGAGCATTATGAGCCTCAACCAATGATTTCATTTGATCCTCCAAGGTGTGAATAGTTTTGTCATTGCAATTAATTGCTTGACTCAAGTAATTTTGTGCTTGCCTCAAGTCCTTGAATGCTAAGTTCTGTTTTTCCACCTTTTCAAAAATGGTCTCCAACATGCATCATCTTCTTATTTTGAGCATTTGAAACTTCTTCCACTTCCATATCCCTATCATCATCCAAATCAAACGTAGAATCGTCATAGTGGGGGTTCGGGGAAGGGAAGGACCAATAAGCACAATTGGCCCAATGACCATTTTGACCACCCTATCACAAATATTCCACTAACAGGTTTGAGATTGTGAGCACAATCCGCCCCCGGGAGAATTCAACTAATTTTCTCATAAGTGTGGTCCTCCACAATAAGGACATGGGTCATCAAAATATGAAGAGCTACCATCCGACCAATTTTCATTATACAATGCCATTTACAAAAACTAAGAAAATAAACAAAGTTAAAGAAAATAACTACACAAATATTCACCAGTTTGGATCAATGCAAGTAAGCTTAAATTCCAAACTAATTCAAATACGCCAAATTGTTCCCAGCAACGGCGCCAAAATTGATGACGTCCAAATTCACTCCTCAAAGAGAAGTGTACACGGTCGTATGCAATATATTTTACCCAACTGTAAGTCAGGGTCGAATCTCACAAGGAACAACATACTAGGCGATCAAGCAAGTAAGGAATTTTCAATTTCTACACCAAGTCAAGCACTTGATAATAGTTTGATTTTTTTAGAGAGATTATAACTAATGAGAAAATATAAACTAACCTAGAAAGCAAGTAAAATGATCAATGGCCACAAGCATGGATACAAGGAACTCTCAAGTAATGATCCAACATATTTTACGATTTTACAACTAAGAGAGAGTCTATGTTAATAAATAATGATTTCTAAAATCGCATTGAAAGTCTGCCAACCAAATCAATGAAGTTCACCCTATGATTTTTCAAGCCTTACAGTGTGATATTTAGCACAATCAATTGAATCTCAAGTTAACTTTCCTATTACTAGCTAAAGTTATTAGATGGGGTTTAAAGCCCCAAATCCTTGTTAATTAATCTTTCCCAACATCAATATTCCTCTTTTGAGTGCAAATCGAAGTAAATGGGATAGTCTTAGGGTTAGCTAATCCCTTAAAAAACACTAAAGAATATGATTAATTAAAGAAACAAAGACCCACTTCGTTAGAAATAAAAATCAATCAATACATAAGAAAAACAAGAGATTTAATTCAACACTTGATAATGTATATTCTCATAAACAAGATTCAAGTGAAAGGGTTAAGGGTTTGCTCATTAAAGTGCTCCAATCTTTTCTTCCAAAGTGTTGGTTGATGAACCCTAGCTCCTCAAGCTTGAAAATATGGCCAAAGATAATAATATTTTCCTCAAGTCTTCCTTTTGTAGTTACCCAATTTTCTCAATCAAAAATGACAAAAAATAACCTCCAGTTTTCTGATTTTCAAAATTTCAGCTCTAGCCACTTTTCTCATTTTCTTCAATTTGGCTACTTTTTATCTCATTTTTACTTGGTTTTTTCCCAATCACTTATAAATCACATAAAACCTGTAAAATAGAAGTAAAAGACATTAAATACACTATTTTCTCACAAACGTAACAAAAATCTAAGATTATAGAAGAGATAATTCGGTAAACTACCAACTTATCAATAGTAATCACAACTTAACATTTGATACTCAAAAAACTTGTATGAAGGGTAAATGAAGACGAAAGGACCTAGCCCCAAGAAGAATTATTCAGGCGAGATATGAAGGTAAATTGATTGAACAATCAGTAATTGACTGATGAACAATCAGAATTACATATAGAATTTAAGCATATCAAGTATCGTTTTGCGTAGGCATGCGATTACCACTCTCATGAGATAAATAGATGTTTAAAAGTAGTGCTCAAAAGTAACACTATTAGAGTAAGGGTGCAAGTGAAAGCAACTAAGGGTGAGTGTACACGATTCAAACCGCTGAAAGTTACATAATGTAATGAACTCACTGGTCAGCATGAACAAGAGGATATTTTCAAAGTGCAATTGATGGAAGACATTAGCAAAGAGGTAAAGAGGGAGGATATGGTCTAAATATAGCGATCTGAATTCGATGTGACAAAAAAGTTATCTTGTAACGTCAAGTTCTTCAAAATTTGTATGTATCCTTTGAGAGAGTAAGTTAGTAACTCATTACCTATCATGTCTATTGAATGGAGGATTGGAATTAAGAGCTATGTTTGAGATTATGTATATCAGAAGTTCCAAGATGAGTGGGAACTAAGATAAGTTAGTATACTCACGTTTCAAGCATCAATACGAGTAGGGAAAGGTAATTACTTATGCTTCGAGGTAGTTGAGAAAGCATGAGAAGAACTATACCCATGATCTAAAGTTAGTCGTAGTTATGCATGCAATATGATTTGGAAGCATTTATGTCAACATCGTTACAGATCATAAGAGCCTGTAGTATATCTTCAAGTAGAACGAACTAGATTTGCGACAAAAGCGATGACTTGAGTTACTGAAAGATTACGATGTCGACAACATGTACCATTCCGGTAAGGTCAATATTTTAGTCGACACCGTAGCCGTAGATCCATGGACAAATTAACTTACTTAAGGGCTAGGGAAGGAGTGTTAGCTGAAGAGTTATATTAGGCAGTTAGTTTAAGGATCTCGTTGTTGGATTCGGATGACGACAGAATTGTGATTCAGAATACTGTAGTATCATCTCTAGCAGAAGAGGTGGAATAATGATAGTATTTAGATCCTATGATTTGGCAGTTTAAGAAGAAGGTCCAACCGATTAAAGTGATAGTCTTTGAGGTATAGAAGATGGGGTCCTTGAGGTATCAGGGTAAATTATGTGTTCCAGATATTGCGGGACTTCAACACCAAATATAACATTCGCACATTATTCTGGCTATTCGATTCATCCTGGGTTGATTAGTGGAGCAATTTAAAGAACATTATCGAATTGGTAGCCCAATGTCCTAATTGACAGGAAGTAAAGATCGAGCACCAGAAGCACGGTGGGCTAGTTCAGAATATAGTGATTCTAATGTGGAATTGTGAGATGATTGACATGAATTTCATTACAGGTTTGCCCCTTTCATATCATAACTTCGACTCTATATGGGTGATTGTTGATAGACTCCCAAAGTCAGCCCATATCTTGCCAGTCAAAACTACTTATACGGTCAAGGATTATGCAAAGTTATATATTAAGGAGATAGTGTGGCTTCATTGTTCTAGTGTCCATTATTTCTGATAGAGGAGCCTAGTTTACAGCTAACTCTACAGATCCTTCTAGGAAGATTTGGGTATGCAAGTAAATCTCAGCACAACCATTCATCCACAGACAGAGGCCAGGCTGAGCACACGATTTAGATGCTCAAGGATATGTTATGAGCATATGTGCTAGACTTCTAGGGAAGTTGGGATGACATTGCCACTTTTTGAGTTTGCCTACAATAGTAATTATCATTCCAGCATCAGAATGGCTCCTTATGAGGCCTTGCACGGGCAGAAGTGTAGATCCCCTATCGGGTGGTTTAAGGAAGGCGAGTCAGAGTTACTTGGACGTGATTTAATCCATCAGGCTGTAGAGAAAGTGAAGCTTATTCAAGAGCAGTTGTTGATAGCTTAGAGTCATTGGAAGTAATACTTAGATGTACGAAGATAAGAATTGGAATTCTAGGATAATGATGGGGTTTTCTTGGATGGTTCGTCTATGAAAGGTGTTATGAGATTCGGAAGGTAAGGCAAGCTTAGCCCGAGATATATTGGTCATACTAAATCATTCGGAGAATAGGCCAAGTGGCCTACGAGTTGGAGTTGACTTCAGAGTTTTCATTCATCCAGTTTTTCATGTGTTTATGCTACACAAGTGTATCACAGAACCTTCTTGGTTCGTTCCAGTAGATGATGTTCAGATTCCAGAAAACTTATCGTAGGAGGGAGTTCTAGTTGCTATTCTAGATCGACAGGTCCGCAAGTTGAGGACTACAGAAGTAGCTCCCATTAGTATCTTATGGAGGAATAAGACTGTGGAAGAGATGGCGTGGGAAGCCTAAGAGGAAATGAAATCCAAGTATCCTCAATTGTTTCAGATGAAAGGTTCTCCATGACTATAATTTGACAATACATTTTCTTTATCCATATTATATGACCTTAGACTAATCCCCATTCTATGATTAGGTGATACTCAGAGTTGAGGCGTTATAGCTTTTCCAGAGGCGGAGTTACTAGTATATGCGGTGAGTAACAGCTTATGATGATCTATACTTGATTCTTGATGGTCGTGTGAGGCCCCATAGTATGTTACGTTATATTTTATGGACCTGTGAGGCAAGTATGTTGTTTTTTGGCTGTTTTGAAGGTTTGGGATTGTCCTGTTTACAGAGGACACTCTGCCAAAATTTTCACAAATTCTTTAAGAATTTATTGCTTTTCATTTACACCTCTATATTCTAGGAAGAATGTTATTAAAGGGGGGATAATGTAACATCCCATATTTTTACATTAGATTGCATCGTAGTTGTAATAACCCATACCTTCAATATGTGTACGACTAAGTTGAGGTCGACGAATGCACCTGAACGTGAGAAAATAAGTCGTGATGCAGCCTAAAGGTCCAGGTATACATATCCGTTAAATGAAAGTTAAGGTGAATGTGACTAGGAGTATATATGGGATATTGGGCAAATAAATGAGCTATTTTCTTACCCGCCCTACTTGCTTGAGCTACTTGCTAACACATCCTACTTGCTTGAACTACTTAACACGTGTCTTAATTATCAAATGAGGATGAGACACATGCTTAAATGGAATAAGAACCAGCAGGTATCACCTACTAACTAAGCAAGTTGGTGACAAGTAGGTGAATCACCTACTTGCTAAAGGAAAGGTCAATATTTTTTCTTAAAACAAAAGTAAAGAGGGGGTCAACCAAATGACCCCTTAAAGGGGTTGATTCATTTTAGTTTATTTCACTCATTTTTAGATTGTATACAAAACCTAACAGAAACCATAGAAGATCCCTTTAAGCTAGTCAGCCCCAAACCCTAAAAAATCCTCGAGTAAATCCTCTTCTTTTTCAAATTCAAGTTAGAAGACTATCTCCAATCTTAAAGAATCCAAGTGAGAAACTGATTCTCCTCCAAGGTAAGCTACTGCCAATTTCGCCTATTACTGTACCTAAATTAGGTAAGGAATCCTCTCTTCTTGATGTGTATGAGGTTGTACAAATTATAAATATATTAGTTATATGCAAATGTATGGAATAACAACTAGAAGTTGTGACTAGTGTTGGATATTGTTGTATTGGATTATCAGATGGATCTTGTATTGTTGAAGTGCTGAACTTGGATATTGATGATGGTCAATATGCTATTAATGATGTTGTAAACATGGAGGACGCAAAAGAAGTAGGGTAGATGGTGTCCGATTATTTACAAGTCGAGCTTGTTGCTCGATATATGAATGTCGTACCACTCGTAGCCTGACGTTAGTGCTACTATTATTCATTGTAGATCAAAGTGTAGAGGAGATTGTCCCCGACAGTAGTACGAGCTTTGTGTTAAGGCAAGTAAAGGCTATTTCCCTTTGTTTGTTGGCATGAATCCACAACTAACTAAGTTCAGTATAAGCGTACAAAAAGAGGGTCCTTCACAAAATCTCATGTTTATGTATTTCGTCTTTTTTATCACATAGCTATTCCTTATGGGGAGTTCTTACATAGTTTAGTATTGTTCTTGTAATGACTTGTTAGGTCATTTAGGCTATTTTAACTCTTACACCCCTGTTGACCCTTTTCCTAGCTTCGATATGGTATATTTGACTTGTCAGTATGAGTGGCGTGATTCCTAATGTATTCAGATGAGAATTGGGTAAGAAAATGGGATTTATGGAAGTTCATAAGTGTTTAGTTGACCAAAGTCATCGGTAGTAAATGAGTCCTTTTGGAAACTCCGTCAATTCCATTACGTTCGAAATGTCGATTATGACTTGGTTGAGTAGTTAGTTTGGTTCTCGAGGGGCTCAATGGTATTTTAGTCCTCTGGTTGGAAATCTAGATTTATGAGATTTGGAGTTGACCTTGGTCAACACGGGGTCAAGATGACCTCTTTTGGAATTTTCGAGTGCGCGAGCAAGTTCGTACTGAGTTTTATAATAGAAATGCATATTTGGTTTGTGTCCAAGGGGACCAAAGTGAGTTTCGAAAAAAACTAGAAAATCTGGTTTCAGTGATTCTAGTTTCCTTTTTCGCGTTCATGAAGAAGGCATCGCGTTCGCTAGAAGGGGATCGCGTTCGCATACATGGATTTGGGGTCTAGGCCAGGTTGGCTGATTCATCACGTTTATGATGAACTTGTTGCATTTGGGATGGGTTGGGTCGGGTTAGTGGATGCATTCACGAGGCTAGCTCGCGTTCGTGAAGAAGGATTTATACTTGGACAAAATTAAAAACCCCATTTTGAGTTTAGACCCTCATTCACATATTTGGAGCTTGAGACCTCGGTTTAAGGAGATTTTTGAAGGGATTTGCATGATTCATCAAGTGGGTAAGTTCTAACCTCCCTTTTTACCTTTATAGTTACATTAATTAGTAAGGATTTCCATGTTAAAAATCACAAATTAAGGAGGGGATTTGGGGTTTTGGGAATTCTTGATATAAGCATGAATTTGATGATGGATATGGTTCATTTTGTGATATAGACTCCATATATGTTGGGTGAACTAATTTTGGGTTGAATTTCCTATTCTGCCATTCGTGGCTAGAAATCCTATTTTGGGTTAGTTTTTGGGTTCACAAAAAAACTATAGTATTATGGACATCAATGGATTCATATGACCTCTTAGAATAAGGATTTGACCATGTTGAACCTAATTTCTCAAGGAAATTAAAGTTTTGACATTCGGGGTTTGGAATGGGGTTTTTGAGTTGACTTTCTAGAACTTAATCTTTTATATGGCAATATGGGTATCGATTGACTGGTATTCTTACGTATAGCTTGTGTTTTAATAGATTGGGATCGTTCAGATATTCTACGAAAGGGCAAACTTTGTTGTGATTGTCAGACTCCTATCCAGGTATGTTGAGACTTTGAAACATAACTTAAGCGTCATTGTTGGTTATGGTTGGTAATTGGACAAATAATAAGGGTTAATGGGTTAACTCAAGGAGGTCTCGATACTTGTGAGATGACGATCACTTGTATCAGGTACCGGTGCCATGATATGGGTATTTGGATAGTTTCAATTGTATAGCCCAGTCTGAATGTCATGCTTTGGGCATTAGCTGATTCCATAGATTGACTTGTGTCTGTGATTGGGAAATAAGGTCCCTTATTTATTTCTTCTATGCTTATTACCTATCTTATCTGTGATTGTATGTTCTTATCACTCCTAAATACTCGTTTAAAAGTGGAAAAGAGCTAAAGATTGAGTCTTTATTGCTTAACTTGATTTCTTATGGTTGTGCATGACAAATTCATGCTTTATATAGTATCTCATGTGATTTTGAGGATATATGTGTGATATCCGAGGGGAAATGATTCTGGATGGAGTGATGATTGCATTTTGAGCCAGAATGGCTAGATGAGAGGTAATGCGAGCCTAAGGGCTGAGTATTGTGATCTGGAGCTTACGGGGCTAAGTGTTTTGATTAGCAGCCTGAAATGGCTGAGACCCTATGTGATTTGGGAGATCTAAGAATTCATGGTTGGTATATAGACCTCGCGAGTCCTCTATGGGTCATAATTCGTAGAATTGGAACGTGTGTGTACCGAGAGTTGGAAAAAGCCTCTCATTGCATGTAATTTGCATATCATTACATTTTGATAGAATTTCCTTGTTGTATGACTTATTGACTTTTTGTTTGGATGCCCTTAAATGCCCTTTTGATACTTGATGAACTTGACAATTTAAATGCGTTATCTAGGCTTGTGTGTGAAAGTAGTTATTATAGGCCAACCGTCGTCTTCATTTTTTTTAAGGTCGGTCGACGATACTGCTGAGTACACGTTATTTTTCGTACTCACACAAAACTTGATATACCCTTTTTGTGTGAAGATATTGTGCCTAACACTAGTGGACCCGTGAGATTACTCGGCTGCTCATTGAGGTCGTTGTACCAGAGAGTTCGGGGTGAGCTACATGATGATCCGTAGCACAGGATTTTCCCTCTATCCCTTATTTCTTCTCCTTTTATTCAGATTGTGTATTAGAGTACTATTTAAAACTTGTATTTGTATCTTAGAAGTTCTTGTACTGTGACACCAGATTCAAGGATGGTTGTACCTTTATTTCGTATAATTATGACTGTAAGGCGTATTTAAGACTTTAAATTGACTTGTATGATATTTCTGCATGTTTTATCTATCTTTTCATTAATTTTTTATTTGGATGGCCTACTAACTTGGTAGGAGTTAGTACCTTCAGGGCTTATTAATTTGGGTTGTGAAAAATTGGTATTAGAGCTTTAGGTTCATCGGTTTCACAAGTACAAGAACAGTGCCTAGTAGAGTCATGTCGAGCAGTACAATGAGCTCCATACCTATCTTCGAGTTTGCTATAAGGCATTTAGGAAAATTCTTTTCTTTTCATTCCTTATCGTGCATGCTAGATTTTATTGGATACTAAGAGTTTCCGTGTTTCACTCTCTTATAGATAGTGAGGACACGATCGATCGCAGTTAGAGACCAGGTGCCCACACCCGTACCCGCTATCACTATTGCTCATGGGAGAGGCAGGGGAAGTGGAAGAGGGTGAGGCAGGCTAGAGCCCACATTGCTACACCAGCTAGAGGCCGAGCCCCAGCTGCTGCTCAGGCTCAGGCAAGAGATGTGACACCAGATCCAGAGGAGATTCTGGAGGAGAAACAGGTTCAGGCGGATAAAGTTGGACCCACCTAGGCACTAGCGGGATTCATTGCTACTCCTATTCTTCAGGACACGTTGGTGGGCATCTTGAGTTTCTTTTAGGGTATAGCCCGGGGAGCATATACTATCGGCTACTGCAAAGGGTTCTAAGACAAGAATTGTGGCACAGACTCCCGATCCGATGGTATAGGACCCCAGGGGAACAGCCAGTTGCTGCTGTGGCCCTTTAGTTTAGGGTTTTTTAGTTTCGGGTGTTACTATTTGCCTAGTTGCCCAACCTACTATGACCATAGAGAAGCAGAATAGGTGGGATAAAATTAATAATATAAAGCCACCACAGTATGATGGGCGTCTTGATGATGATGCGTATGAGTTTCTAGTTAGTTTTCATGAGCGCTTGCACAATTTGAGGTTTGTTGAGTCCAACAGAGTTGATTTCGTAGCATTTCAGATGGTTGGCCCTGCCAAGTAGTGGTGGAGGATTTTCATTGAGACTAGACCAGCTGGGTTACCTCCAGTTACTTGAGCCGAGTTTTCTCACGTGTTTCTGGAGAAGTGGGTACCCTATAGCTTGAGGGATGAGAGACGTGACCGGTTTTATAGGTTGGAGCAGCGTGGGATGTCTGTCACCGAGTATGAGATGATATTTCACTCCTTATCTAGCCATTCTATGATCGTTCTACAAGATGAAGCTGAGAGGATTAGGAAGCTTATTAGAGGGTTGTCTTATCCCTTTCAACTCGCAGCGGAGCGACGCATGTGGCCGCTTCAGGAGGTACCTTTCAAGAATGGTGGATGTCGCTAGAAGTGCTGAGTCTATTAGGCATCAGGAGTGGGAATAGATCAGGCAAGAAGTGCTGCAACTATGGCAATTATATATGTACCTCATCTGGAGGTAGGAGTCACGTGGTAGGGGTTATCATCCTCAGCTTAGTCTATAAGTTCAGGCAGCGATTCATACTTTAATAGGTGGTTCTTTGGGTCATTGTGCTCATGGTTCAGTACACAGTTCTCAGGATTCTTATTCCCGTTACCATAGCTATACCGGCAGTCCCTAGGTTTGAGTGGAAGGGTGCGATTAGTCATGCGTTGAAGAAAGTTATATCATTCCTTAAGGCTCGTTGGATGGTGAAGAAGGAGTGTTTAGCTTTTTTGGCCTATGTTGGGGAAACGAGGGCTAGTAAGTGAGGGAGTTTCCCGAGGTGCTTTCGACAGATTTATCAGTTATTCCACCGAATTGTGACATTGATTTCGGTATTGATTTGCAGATGGGCACCAAGCATATATCTATTCCCCTATATTGGATGGTGCCAGCGGAGTTAAAGGAATTGACGGAACAGTTGCAAGACATGTTGTGTAAAGGGTTCATTAGACCCAGTGTTTCCCCTTGGGGTGCTCCAGTGTTATTTTTGAACAAGAAGGATGGAACTATATGCATGTGTATCGACTATCGATAGTTAAACAAGGTTACCATCAAGAGAAAGTATCCCATTCCTCAGATTGACGATTTATTTGATAAGCTTCAGGGTGCATCGATTTTTTCTAAGAATGATTTGAGGTCTGGTTATCACCAGTTGAAGATTAGGGCGGAGGATGTCTCTAAGACTGCTTTCAGGACTCGTTATGGTCATTACAAGTTTTTGGTTGGGCTAACTAAGGCCCCAACAACTTTCATAGATTTGATGAACGGTGTTTCGAGACTGTACTTGGATTCTTTCGTGATCATCTTGGTCGACCATATCTTGATATACTCTAGCAGTATAGCGGAGCACGAGCAACATTTGAGGATCCTGCTTGGGATTCTTAAGGAGAAGCAATTATATGCTAAGTTTTAGAAGTGTGAGTTTTGGCTCAACTCTGTGGCATTCTTGGGCCATGTAGTGACCAAGGATAGTAATATGGTGGATCCTAAGAAGATTGAGACTGTTTGGGATTAGGTTAGGCCTACTTCAGTTACTGAGATTTTGGAGTTTCATTGGCCTCGCTAATTACTATCGGCGTTTTGTAGAGGGATTTTCATCTATTACATCTCTTTTGACCAGATTGACTCAGAAGAATGTGCACCTTCGGTGGTCGTATGAGTGTGAGGCGAGCTTCTAAAAGCTCAAGACTTTATTGACTATAACTATGATTTTTACTCTTCTTGTGGAGGAGAGGGATTTACGGTGTATTATGATACCTCACAGATTAGCCTTGGTTGTGTTTGTCACGACCCGACTAGGGGGCCATGACGGGTACCCAGAGCTGACTACTAAGCACCACTCATTAGGCTAATCATCATACTCACCCTGAACATATATAATCTCCAAAGCAACCCATATCTATATACATAAGCCCTACGGCTACAAAAATGATATACAAAAGTACAATGTGATCATCGTGGGACATCAACAATCCACACGTACGTATCTACGAGCCTCTACTAGAGTACTAGACATAAGGGCTGGATAGGACCCCGTCGTGCCCAAAATACATATATATACACAAAAGAATTTGATCATAAGTAGCACCTCTGGAATAATGGAGTGCTCCAGTAAATCTGCTGATAAGCTCCTACTGATCCATACCGTCTCCCCATCTACCTGTGGGCATGAACACAACGTCCAAAAAGGAAAGACGTCAGTACGAACATTGTACTGAGTAAGTAAGGCATGAATAGTAATAGCATAATAAGGAAAACAATGAAAATGAGCTGAAGATATAAACTGCTTAACCTTTAATGGAAAACACATGTATGCATATCATATATACCAGCATCGTTAACCCGCATCCGGGTAACTATCACACGCCGCCCACTAGTGGTGTCATGTCTGGCCCCGTGCACGGTGTAATCATAAACAGCCCGCCTTCGCGGTGTCATGCCCGGCCATCTAGGCGCGGTATAATTTCAAGCCGCCCGCCTTCGGGGTGTCATGCCCGGCCATCTAAGCGCGGTGTAATCTCATCATCATATACATCTCATAAAGTATACATTAGAACTCAAATACAAACTATGGTTCTATCAAGGGGACGTAAGGTCGACGATCCCCGATTCCATTATGGAGTAATCATAATCATCGTATCTCACCTTAAAGGAACTAACATTATAAGGTGAGTGTAACAACAATGAATATCATCAAGGAGTCATTAACTTCATAAGAATATCATATCACAGGCTTTGGAATCTTTAGACATATACTCATCATTTTCATTATCGTGTTCATAACATGTATCTTATCTCTATCTCATGAGAAGCTCTTTATAAACATAGACTCATAGTTTCTGGAATATAAGAAGGTCATGGAAAGTTAAAAGGAATCATGTCATAGGAATCATGCCTTAGAAATGTAGGGACTAACCTTACATACCTTTATGCCATACTAACTTGCCGACTATACGTTCCCTTCCAAGTTCGTAATTCTACATTCAAAGGAATTCGTACTAGAATTAGATAGTTGGAAACGTACTTAATCTTAAGCTAAAACTAACAAAAATTGGGCAGCATCTCCTTTATTTATACAACTTTCTCCATACGATATAACAACTCCCAAACGTCAATAACAACATTCATAATATCATGATCAACAACCTTCATCAAACTATACCTTATTCAATTCTTCCAATCCCATTTCAAATCACTCATAACCAACATTATCACACAACATCATATTTGTTCTCATATTAAATTTCCTTAATGTCATTTGTATCATTTACAACAAGGTTTTTCTCATAATACATTAAGAGTCATGAATCATGTCAACTACTATTCAAAAATATCATTATTTTCACATTTGAGCTTCATATTCTATTTTCTTCCATAATCCAAGTCTTTCAACCCCTCAATATTCTAAATAACATGAAATGATCATAAAACTTACCTTTGATAATGTGGGAATGGTCTTTAGATGAAAATACTTCACTTGAGGAAAAACCCGAGCTCCAATCCAAAGAGATTTCTTGAGTTTAGGCAACCCTAGAGACTCCCTTACACTTGATTCTCTTGGATTAGTGATGTTGATCTTTGATTTATCTTGGATTCTTATAAATAAAGAGTTTGGAAAGTTCTAGAGGTATGGAGCGTGTTGGAGAGAAGACGGGAAATGAAATAAATGAACTTGGGGCATCCTTTATAACATTAAAAATCTGCCCGTCGGGTTTTATACAGACACACATACGGTTTGTATAACTTATTCGATCCGTGTGTGTGACCTTATAATACTTCTAGTGGAGGAACCTTCTCTAGATGGATTATACAAATAGATATATGGGTAGTATCTTTCATACGGTCCATATAAAGGACTGTACAATCCATAATTTCCCGAAACTTGTCATCGTCGACTCGTTTTGCCTCCAATTCTTATGGAACCTTCTTAGCACTTGTTTAACGCTTCATTAACAATCTAACAGGCATTATAACTCTTCTTTAGGACATCATTAAGTCAACATTAACTCGGGGCTTTGTAAATTCTTTCCGAAACACAACGTATACTTTGCCTTTCTTAACGAACTCTCTTCTCTTGCTTCAAACGTCTATGGAATCTTAATGGGAACCGTTAAGTACTAATTATTACTTGCGGAAACATCATATATGCCTCAACCTACGTTAGTATATTTATTGTGCAACGACATGAAATTTTTGAGGTATAACATTCTTCTCCCCATTAAAAACGTTCGTCCTTGAATGTTAAGTTCTCGGGAATTCTACGAAAATTTCGCCAGAGTTTCCCTTGTAATATAGCGCTACCATCCTGTCACAATAGCCCACAATAATAACGCCTCATAGTGCTACAACACAATAACAAGAAATTATGGCCACACACGACCAAAAGCATAAAAGAAAGCATTACATACCTCATAATGTTGATGTTTTATCTTGAATCTCTTCCGGGGGTTGAAACAAGTGGGGGTACTTGGACTTCATGTTTTCTTCCGCTTCCCAAGTCATCTCCTCTCGGTTATTGTTTCTCTATAAGACCTTGGCTGAAGCTACTTCTTTGTTCCTAAGTCTCCGTACTTGCCTATCTAGTATTGCAATGGGTACCTCCTTATAAGTCAACTTTTTCGTAACTTGAACATCATCTACCGGCACGATCCCAGTAGGATCTCCGACACACTTATGGAGTATTGATACATGAAAAACTGGATGGACTGACTCAAGTTATGAGGGTAGATCCAGTTCATATGCTACACGGCTTATTCTGTGGACAATCTTGTAAGGTCCAATGTATCGAGGACTCAATTTTCCCTTCTTGCCAAATCTCATCACACCTTTCATCGGTGATACCTTTAAGAATACCCAATCATCAACTTGGAATTCTAAGTCTCGCCGACGGTTGTTGCATAAGATTTACGGCGACTTTGGAAATTTGTCACTAGTCGATCTCGAATAACCTTGACCTTTCTCTACTGTTTGTTGAATCAACTCAGGACCTATTAGTTGTACCTCTCCTGCTTCAAACCACCCAATTGGGGATCTACACTTCCTTCCATACAGAGCTTCATACGGGGCTATCTGAATGCTGGAATAATAGTTATTATTGTATGCAAACTCAATAAGAGGTAGGTGGTCATCCCAGCTACCACCGAAATCTAGCACACATGCCCATAACATATCTTCCAAGGTCTGAATAGCGCGTTCGGCTTGCCCATCAGTTTGTGGATGAAACGCTGTGCTAAGCCTTACCTGAGTACCCAAACCTTCTTGGAAAGGCTGCCCTCTCGGGTGCACAGACGAAGAAGAACCAGCTGCTGATCCTGTGGGCTAAACTCCACCTCTACCGTACCTCGAGAGACAATCATGTATCACCTGCCCAGTCTATCCACAAACATAACAAGCATTGGAGCCTTGATGACACGGGCCCGAATGTAACTTTCTGCACTGACTACATCGTGGGACCAGTGATCTCCTCTGACTATAATCACCTCAAAACTGGGAACCCGAAGCTCTCGAGCTCTGATCCTATCCTGACTGAATGGGGTGGTCAAATTTTTTGCCCGCAAACCGAGGAGGTGCAGTAGTCGCCGACTGGCCAAAATATCTAGAATATGACTGCCTCGATCCCCCTCTATAGTCCCTGCCGGCACCAACAGATCTAGCCCTCTTACTCTGCCCTCTACTAATATAACATTTACCCCTCTGCGGCTGTTGCTGTTCTTCTAAATTCTGGGCATGAGCCAGAATACGGGAAATGTCCATCACCTCCAACAATGAAGCTGTCAAGCAATCTTTAAACAAATGTGGCCCTAAGCCACTCACAAATCTATGCACTCTATCTCCCATATCGGCCACCATAGTGGGAGCATACCGCGCCAACGAATTAAAGTGAAGGCTATACTCCCAAGCACTTACATTCCCTTGCTTTAGATTCAGACACTTGTCAGCTCGGGCCCTTCGAACCTCGGGTTGAAAATAATGGCGAAGGAAAGCATCTACAAATTCTTGCCAAACTAGGGGAGGTGCATTTTTCTTTCTTGAAGATATCCAGTTATTATACCAAAGAACCGCCACATCCCGGAGTCTAAAAGTTGCTAACTCTACAGATTTAGTATCGGAGGCCTGGATAATTCTCAGTGTTCTTAGCATCTCATTAATAAAGCCTTGCGGGTCTTCATCCAGCTTTGACCCAAAAAATTCTAGGGGATTCAAACTCGTAAAATCACGGGCTCTAGCACTAGTTGCCCTGTCACCTGAACCGTACTATGCCGCTGTGGCCGAGCGGCAACTAACTGCGTCAATAACAGAATAGCTTCGGTCATTTGTTGACCCGAAACACCCGGTGGAGGAACTGGAGGTATAGGAGCAGGAACTGAAGCACCCTCTTGCTCATCTAGAATAGGCGAAATGTGAGAGGTATTAGATGGAGCCTCATTATGAGATTCACCCTCTTCTACATTAGTTTGTGGCTCCCTTTCTATCTGCCTTTCTGTCATAGCCTTGCACTTCTAGGCGGATGTGGCGTTCCTCTTTACCGGCATCACTGAAATCATAACGCATAATTAGGGAGGAGAAAATCTTATAACTTGGCTCTATCGCATGATCTAGTAAGAAGAAGAATGGTCATTTTTTCTAAATGCCCCGCAACCTCTTTTTTATAAGTGTGGCGCGCTTCACACCCATAAACAAGACTCTGCTGGACGCGGCTCGGAGAAACACCCTAGGACGGAACCGCTCTGATACCACTTTTATCATGACCCCACTAGGGGGCCATGACAGGTATCTAGAGCTGACAACCGAGCACCACTTACTAGGCTAATCATCATACCCAACCTAAACATATATAATCTCCAAAGCAACCCATATCTATATACATAAGCCCTCACAGGTACAAAAATGATATACAAAAGTACAATGTGATCATTACGGGAAATCAACAAACCACACGTACGTATCTATGAGCCTCTACTAAAGTACTAGATATAAGGGCGGGACAGGACCCCGTCGTGGACAAAATACATATATATATACACAAAAGAATATGATTATAAGTAGCAACTCCAGAATAATAGAGTGCTCCTGTGAATCTGCTGATAAGCTCTTACGGATCTGCACCGTCTTCCTGTCTACCTGTGGGCATGGACACAACGTCTAAAAAGAAAAGACGTCAGTACGAACACTGTACTGAGTAAGTAAGGCACGAATAGTAATAGCATAAATACAAAAACAATGAAACATGAGCTGAAGATATAAACTGCTTAACCTTTAAAGGAAAACACATGTATGCAAATCATATATGTCAGTATCGTTAACCCACGCCCGGGTAACTATCACATGCCGCCCACTAGTGGTGTCATGTCCGGCCCCCTAGGCACGGCGTAATCATAAGCAGCCCGCCTTCGCGGTGTCATGCCCGGCCATCTTGGCGCGGTGTAATCTCATTATCATATACGTCTCATAAAGCATATATCAGAACTCAAATACAAACTATGGCTCTATCGAGGTGACGTAAGGTCGAGGACCCCCAATTCCATTATGGAGTAATCATAATCATCGTATCTCACCTTGAAGGAACTAACATTATAAGGTGAGTGTAACAACAACGAATATCATCAAGGAGTCATTAACTTCATAAGAATATCATATCACAGGCTTTGGAATCTTTAGACATATACTCGTCATTTTCATTATCGTGTTCATAACATGTCTCTTATCTCTATCTCATCAGAAACTCTTTATAAACATAGACTCATAGTTTCCGGAATGTAAGAAGGTCATGGAAAGATAAAGGGAATCATGTCATAGGAATCATGCGTTAGAAAAGTAGGGACTAGCCTTACATGCCTTTATGCCTTTCTAACTTGCCGACTATACGCTCCCTTCCAAGTTCGTAATTCTACATTCAAAGGAATTCGTACTAGAATTAGACAGTTGGAAACGTACTTAATCTTAACCTAAAGCTAACAAAAATTGGGCAGCATCTCCTTTATTTATACAACTTTCTCCATACGATATAACAACTCCCAAACGTCAACAACAACATTCATAATATCATGATCAACAAGCTTCATCAAACTATACCTTATTCAATTCTTCCAATCCCATTTCAAATCACCCATAACCAACATTATCACATAACATCGTATTCGTTCTCATATTATACTTCCTTAATGTCATTTTTATCGTTTAATACAAGGTTTTTCTCATAATACATCAAGAGTCATGATTCATGTCAACTACTATTCAAAAATATCATTATTTTCACATTTGAGCTCCCTATTCTATTTTCTTCCATAATCCAAGTCTTTCACTCCCTCAATATTCTAAATAACATGAAATAATCATAAAACTTACCTTTGATAATTTGGGAATGATCTTTAGATGAAAATACTTCACTTGAGGAAAAACCCTAGCTTCAATCCAAAGCGATTTCTTGACTTTAGGCAACCCCTAGAGACTCCCTTACACTTGATTCTCTTGGATTAGTGATGTTGATCATTGATTTATCTTGGATTCTTGTAAATGAAGAGTGTGGAAAGTTCTAGAGGTGTGGAGAGTGTTGGAGAGAAGATGGGAAACGAAATAAATGAACTTGGGGCATCCTTTATAAAATTAAAAATCTGCCCGTCGGGTTCCTTATAACTTATACGGACACACATACGGTCTGTATAACTTATACGGTCCGTATGTGTGACCGTATAATACTTCCAGTTGAGGACCCTTCTCTAGACGGATTATACGGATAGATATATGGGCAGTATCTTTTATACGGTCCGTATAAAGGACCGTACAATGCACAATTTCCCGAAACTTGTCCTCGTCGACTCGTTTTGCCTCTAATTCTTATGGAACCTTCTTAGCACTTATTTAACACTTCATTAACAATCTAAGGGGCATTATAAATCTTTTTTAAGACATCATTAAGTCAACATTAACTCGGTACTTTGTAAATCCTTTCCGTAACACAACGTATACTTCGCCTTTCTTAACGAACTCTCTTTTCTTGATTCAAACATCTTTGGAACCTTAATGGGAACAGTTAAGTACTACTTCTTACTTGCGGAAACATCATATATGCCTCACCCTGCATTAGTATATTTCTTTGTGCAACGACATGAAATTTTTGAGGTGTAACAGTGTTTTGATGCAAAAGAGGAAAGATATAGCGTACGCTTCAAGGCAGTTGAAGGTGCATAGGAGGATCTACCCCACTCATGATTTGGAGTTGGCGGCTGTAGTATTAGCATTAAAGATTTGGAAGCACTACTTGTATGATGTGCATTGTGAGGTATTTAATGATTATCAGAGTCTTTAGCATATTTTCAATTAGAGGGATCTCAAATTGAGGCAAAAGAGGTGGTTAGAGATGCTCAAGGATTATGACTTGAGTATTCTTTATCATCCGGACAAGGCCAGTGTAGTGGCCGATGCCTTGAGTCGAAAGGCGGTGAGTATGGATAGCCTAGCATCGTTCCATGTAGGGGAGTGACCTTTGGCTATGTATGTTTAGGCTTTGGCTAATAGCATGGTTATGCTTGATATTTCGAAGCCTGGTAAGGTTCTAGCTTGTGTGGATGCACGGTCTTCCTTATTGGAGCGGATTAGAGCCCAGCAGTTTGATGATGCAGAGTTGTGTAATATTCATGATACGGCATTGAAAAGAAAAGCCAAGGAGGAAATTATTGATGATAAGGGATTTTTAAGGATCAAGGGTCGTATATGTGTTCCCCAAGTGGGTGATTTCTCTAGATTGATCATAGGGGAGGCTCACAGTTCGAGATACTCTATTCATTCGGGAGCTACAAAGATGTATCGGGATTTTAAGTAACACTATTGGTCGCATATTATGATGAGGGATATCATAGAATTTGTGGCTAGGTGTTTGAATTGTGAACAAGTGAAATATGAGCACCAAAAGCTGGGTGCAATTACTCAAAAGGATGCCTATACCTTAGTGGAAATGGGTGAGGATTGCTATGGATTTTGTGGTAGGGATACCATAGACTTTGGTTAAATTTGATGCTATTTGGGTCATTATGGACCGTTTGACTAAGTCGGCTCATTTTGTACTGGTTCAGACTACATGTAATTCTGAGAAGTTGGCTAAAATCTACATCCAATGGATAGTTTATTTGCATGGTGTACCTATTTCTATCATTTCGGATCGAGGCACGCCGCTTACATCACATTTCTGGAAATCCATACAGAAGGAGTTGGGTGCTCGGGTGGAGCTTAGTACAGTATTTCACCCTCAGACAGATGGTCTGTTTGAGCGCACTATTCAGGTTCTTGGGATATTTTACGGGCCTGTGTGATTGATTTTGGTGGTCATTGGGACCAATTATTGCCCTTGGTAAGTTTTCGTACAACAACAGTTATCACTCGAGCATTGATATGGCACCAATCGAGGCATTATGTGGTAGGAGGTGTCGTTCTCCAACTGGTTGGTTTGATGTACAGACTTGTTACGGGTTTCTTTGGACAAGGTCAAGTTGATTCAGGAGAGACTTCTCACAGCTCAAAGTAGACAGAAGAGTTATGCAGATTGAAAGGCTCGTGACTTGGAGTTCATGGTGGATGAGCGAGTTTTGTTGAAGGTTTCACCCATGAAGGGTGTGATGAGGTTTGGGAAGAAGAGCAAGGTAAGCCCTAGGTACATTTCTTCATGTGAGATCGTTCAGTGTATTGGTGAGATAGCCTATGAGTTGGCTTTACCACCTAGTTTGTTGGGTGTTCACCCTGTTTTTCATATTTTCATACTCAAGAAGTATCATTCTGATGGCTCTCATGTGATTATGTGGGATTCAGTATTGCTTTATCAGAACTTGACTTTTGAGGAGGAGTCAGTTGCTATTTTAGATAGATAGATACAGAAGTTGAAGTCCAAAGAGATTTCTTTTGTAAAGGTTTAAAGGAGGCATTGTCCGGTCGATGAGGCTACTTGGGAAACCGAGTAGGACATGCGGAGTAGATATCCACAGCTTTCCAATGATTCAGGTAAATCCCGTATCTCTCATATTTGAGGACTATATGTGTTTAAGTGATGGATAATGTATCGACTCGTCAGGTCGCTTTGGCTATTTTAACTATTTTTCCCTTGTTAACCCTTCCCCTAGCTTCGTTATGGTATATTTTACTTGTGGATATGTCACGACCCATTTTAGCCTAGGTCATGCGGGCACCTACCATTCCCCTCTCGGTAGGCGTACCCTTAACTCAACGTTTACAAACAATAAATATGATAAAATAGCGGAAGAAGTAAATGGCATAAGTCTCACTATATAGTATAATATAGAAAAGGGAAGAAGTAAATAAATCCACCCCAGTATCTAGTCTAGTCATACAAGAGCATCTAAATCCAAATAACTCTAGTCTGAATAATAATACATAAAATGTCTCAAATCATGTCTTGAAAGAAACGTAAGACATAAACAATCGAAGAGTCTTAGAGGTTAGCGGATGCCATGCTCACCCTGGAAAACTCAAGTAGGGCCGAGTCGATCGACCACGAGTCGGAGAAGTAGATCCGACGATACTCGTATTCATAAAAGAATACGGCAAGTGCGAGGTCGGTACAAACAACGATCTTGGTAGGCATCATAGGTGGACTAAGCATAGTTAACAGAATTCAGAAAATAACACAGATAAACTATTACACCTTCAAATTTTGGGTTGCTGAGCGGTGAATGGACTAATGTAAGTTAAGGTGTACATGATGTTCCTACAAGTAAGAAGGGATGCTCAATGATTCTAATTAAGATTCCAAAAATGTTTGAGGCAAGAGAGGAAAGTTTGACAAATGAAACTTCATTGCAGTTTTGCGAAAGGGGGGTTCGACGGTCATTCTTTGTACCAGCAGACGAATCGACGCCTCATCGATTGTCTTTGTAGAATTGATTTAGCGCAAAGACCATTCGACGGAGAAGATCGATGCTCCATCGATCAGTTCAACGGACCGCCCTTATCACCATAGAATGAAAGGAAATGAGAGGCTGCTCACTAGAAATTTCATGACTTCAACGGTCAGATCGACGCTCCGTCGTTCGTATAATATAATCCTCGTCGGGCAGCTTTTGATTTTTTATAAGAAGAGGCCTCAAGTCCTCATTTTTCATTTCACTCATTCTCCAACTCTCTCTAAACCTCTAGAACCTTCTCCATACCATTTAACATATATCCAAGGGAAATCAAGGAGTAAACACCAAGATTTAGCAGAATCTAGTGCAAGAGTTCTCCCTAGGGTTTGTGGAAACCAAGAATCGCTTTGGTGTTGAAGTGGGGGTTCTCCAAGTGAAGTATTTACATCTAAAGTCTATTCCTACATCATCAAAGGTAAGTTTTATGTTCAATTCATGTTGGTATTAGTTCCTTCAAGGTGAGACATAGTGATGAGGATTATTCCATAATGTAATCGGAGGTTCCTGACCTTACATCGCTCCGATAGAGTTACCATTTTACTTGAGCTCTCATGCATGCGTTAGATTATGTATATGGAAGACTACACCGTGCCTAGTTGGCCGGGCAGACACCACTACGATAGGCGTATTTGGCAGCTATGATGATGATTACACCATGTCAAGATAGCATGGGCAGACACCACTAGTGGGCGGCATGAGACGTTTACCCCGGACACTGGACGCCCGGATGCGGGCTAATGATGATCACACCATACCTATATGTTATATCCCGTATTTTGTACATTGGGACATTCCGAGTTAACCGTGAAAAGTTAAGGACAAGACTATTCCGGAATACGAGGTAGAGACTTTTAACCTCCGATTTTGTTTTGGGGCACAAGTTGCTTATAATTTTATTGGTATGGAATATTAAGAAAAATTAGGGGTTAAAAGTGAATTATGTAAAGTTAATTATTTCATGAACCATAGCCAAGTTGGCCGTGTGGCTTATGAGTGGCCCCCACCCATGGCTTGGCCAAATTTAATTCATCAACCGTGTGTGGGGCATGTTCCACATGGATGAATTATATATGTACATAATAGATGACAAATCAAGTCAATTAGTCATCTTCTCAACTTGGAAACTTGGAGAAGCTTGGAGAAAAAAAAAAAAGAGCAATTCGGCCAAGGCTGGCCGAATATGGTCCATGGAAAATTGATCAAAAAAATATTTTCTTCTAGAAATTCAACCAATTGGAAGGTCCTTATTAACGTGGAGTAGTTGTTGGAGCAAGCAAACCATTCATTCTTGCAAGGCACAACCCTAGCTAAGTTGAAGAACTAAGTGGAAAAGGTAAGGTTCAATCTTCTTTTACATGTGTTATGGATGGTTTGTGCATGTTGTGGTGTGTAGAAATGGATGACATTCATGAAATTATGTGTGTGGGGTTGTGGCCGTAGGGGCTGTTTTGTGTAGAGAATGATGAACTAATTTTACTTAGTATTTTTGGTTGTTGTTGTTGTGGATTCTATGGTAAGAATGAAGATTTAATGATTCAAGTTGAAGTTGTAATCGTTTGAGGGTTGTTTTAGAAGCTAATGCGATTTTAATATAGTTTCTTGAATTTATGAGAGTGATGTTGTTAATGTGTGGATTGTTGGTGTAGTTCATGAATTTGGAAGAAAGAAATGTGTTGTTGTTGTTCCTATTGGAATTGGAAGATTTCGGGTCATGTTGTAGGTTGGTTGGGCTGTTTTGAATAATGTGTGGATTGTTTGAAGTGTTCTTGAATCTCGTTTGAATGGTTTCGGATTAGTACTTGAATGTGTGAGCATTGATGTTGGTTTGATTGTATGCGGTTGATTTGAATATAAATGGAATGTTGTCGAATTGTGTAGAAAAGAGTTACTAACGTTAGAATACGTTTTAAATTACTTGTTGATGTTGTTAATAAGATTGTTGGTATTGCTGTTGATGATTTGGCCGAGTTGAATTCTCGGGGTTGTTGAGTTTATAGGGGAAATGCTGCCCGAATTTCTGTAAATCAAGTGCTAGCTTGGGATTGAATCCCTAAGTACTTATAACTGATGTTTACTATCTAATGACGTTGTTGTAGATCTTGGGAAGCCCGAGACTTAAGTTCGGATTAGCTTAGGAAGCGGACGAGGTATGTAAAGCTTACCCTTTCTTTCTTTTTGGCATGTCTTAGTTGTAAGTAAGCTATGATACGAGCCTCGGGGTAACTCTATTCATAAGATCCGAAGGCATGTCCATGATTCTTATTCACTTCTTGATGATAGCATTCTTAATATAGTCGAACTATGGTCTTTGTGTCTTTTATGTGATTGGATAGTGTGTTGCATAAAAAGTTTTGTTCCTAAAGGTTTTGTGTTGAATAATGTCTCTAACTTTCATAGATGGGCTCGGATCGCTTCGATACGTTCGTAGAAGATTCCATGTGAGTAATGTCTCTAAGCTTTCATAGGCGGGCTTATTGGTTTGATACTTGTCCGTGGTCCCGAGACTTTCCTTCGTGTAGTTCTAACGACTTTTTGAAAGAACTTAGCATGACTATTGTCTTGGTTTTTAAATGATGGTTCATTTTGATTATTCTATTGAGTCTTTGAAAATGTTTTAAACTACATATGGTTACTCACGACTCGCTTTTTTTTTTTTCTGACTTTCGCCGAGTCCCGGGCCGGTCATGTCATCGTGCGCACTATGCTATATTCCGGAGTATAATGTGTGATGGCTCACCGGGTCCCTCGCTAGAAGGTCGGGTACCGTATATATATTCTGGTGTTATGATGTGTTATGGCGTTATGATGTGTTATGGAGATATGCTGGGTTACGGAGATATGAAATCTTCTAGAGTATCTTTGTGTTATGGCGGCAAATAACGGGGTGGCGACCATGTTCCTTGAGCCCCATGCATGATTTGTGTTTCAAAAGTAAATATTTTTGTATTTTGGATATTGTACTTATTTTCTGTACTTCTTGTTCCGATTATGATCCTGTTTACTCTATTACATGCTTTGCATACTCAGTATATATTTCGTACGGCCCGCTTTTCTTCGGGGGTGCGTTTCATGCCCGGGCGGTACGGATAGCCCGTTTTGGTGATCCGCCAGCTTAGGACTTCCATTCAGCTATTTTGGAGCGCTCCCTTGTTCCGGAGCCTATATTTTGGTTCCGACACTTTCGTTGTATATATGTATGTATGCCTATTCAGGGGTACGGCGGGGCCCTGTCCCGTCATATGATTCTGTTATTGCTCTTAGAGGTCTGTAGACATATACGTGTGGGTTGTGGGTAGTTATGGTACAGTTATGTCTGTGTGGTTTGTGTTACGGCGTCCCCTATATTATGACGGCCTTGCGCTTATGTGCGATATCATCCGTCGAAAGTTGTATTGCGTCCGTATATATATATATATATATATATGTGACGACTTTGGGGCGACGTTTCCTTTTGTATGTATAAATTCATACTTACACGGTTAATGGGTGTGTACGGGTGCCCAGCTCGGGCACTAGTCGCGGCCTACGGGGCTGGGTCGTGACACTATATGGTCAGGCAGCTTATATATGCATACTCGATATGAAGTTGTTTATAATGTAAACTAGCATGCATTATCCTGTCTTAGGTGACATTAAGTTGCAGGTTGTTTCCTTGCTTAATGTTCTCTTATCTCTTCGACATGTTATTATTGTACATGCCTTACATACTCAGTACATTATTCGTGCGCGTCCTTTCTTTTTTTGGGCCCATTTGTGTTCATGCCCGGGTAGAGGGGTGGCGGCTCAGATTCGTAGGAATATCGGCGGCCTACACGACAACCATTTTCTAGGACGTTATTATGTATTTTTTTTATATATATTTGGGGCGACGG
>NC_081352.1:7951587-7957213 GCF_029784015.1 Lycium ferocissimum
TTTTCTTATAGAAAGAAAAGTTGATTTGTGTTCACCCAGCACGGCATACTTCCACGAGATCCCAAAGGCTGCCAATGGCGTCCTTGTCCCAACAAGATAGAGGCAAAGAAAAAATGAGCGGTACTTGGGGCTCGAAACTACCCTGCGTGTTTTCTCGAGAGGAATCGCGCACGCGAAAGCTGCCTAAGTTGCCACTATTTGAAGATGTCATGGAAATGATGTTTGAGAAAATCGCCTATCTTCAAGAGGAAGTGGCGCGAAACAAAGCTTGTGCCTTGAGGAGGCCACTTGTGAAAAAGAAGGCCTTCGCCGCTTTCCGTCTGCGGGTCCACCGATGCCGATCGACCGCACAGCTCCATTTAAGACCACCATGCCTTTACCCCAATCAATTCCCCGCATTTTCAGAGCATAAGTATGACATGTACCTCATCGTAGTAATGGGGTGTCGGAGACGTCCCATGAGGTTTTGAAAGGCAAACCATGGAAAGTACGTCACAAGAAAAAAGGGTGAATTACGACCTCGTAAGTCGTAATCGGAAAGAGTATTTGAAACGCGAGAACATGGCCATTATTAGTATAATAAATGACAAATATCATGTATGGAGAGTTTCGGAATATTTCGAGATTGAGTAGAGTGAAGAAAATAAGTTCGACGAAAATTTGAAAATGCTGGGCGAATTTTTAGTCAACTTTGGAGGCGCATATCTCATAGTATATGTGGAGTTTTAAGTTGTTTTAAAATCCTAAAGTGAAGTTCGTCGAGTCTAGTTTGTAATGCAACAAACCGTTCATTGATAGGACATCGGAGTAGATAATTATAGACGTTACAAACCGAATCGTGACGCAGGAACAACAAACAGCATTCTCGTAGCACAAAGGAAACCTCATTTTGGCATTTTTTTAAAAAGGGACCATTTTTTTTTCAGCCAAAAAGTTCCAAAAATTTCCAGAAAATTCAGCACAAAAAATGGAGCAAATATACCTCACAAAATGAGAATTTTGAGTGAAATTTCAAGTAACGAAGTACCAATCGAAGTCCGGGCAACGCATAGTCACGAATATAATTTCATTTGAAGTTAGAGGAGCATGGGAACAAGAAAATGTTGATGATTTTGCTACTTTCATAAAAGCAAGGTATGAATCTTCAAATCCCTCTCTTTATTAAGTGTGATTAAGGAATAAATGCAAGAATAGAGTTATAGTTTGTTGTGTTGATGTTGTTGGATTATGGATTGAGGGTTGAAGAGAGAATTTGGATGGAAATACATATATTTATCTTGTAGGATGTTGAGAATGTTGTTATTGATGTTGTTAGTATAAATTTTGACTTCTTTACGGAAATAAAGTTATTAAATTAGTTGTATTCCAAGTTGGTTGGTTGGGAAATTTAGAAAACGAGTGTGGGTTGTTTTATGGCATATGTTGGTGTTGGAAATGATGTTATTACTATTGGTTTTGTTGTTGATGTTGTTGGTTGTTGAATTGAAATTTCGGGCTAGGCACATAAACAGGGAAAATGTTGCCCGAATTTCGACAGAATTTAAAAGGACTTTCATTAAGTATTTAAGACGAGCGTATGACGATGATCCTAACGATATTATGGATGGTTCTATATGTAGATTACGAGGCTACGAATAATTCTTAAGCGAATTGCAAGACAGGAAGTAGGTCAAAAGTCGAGAATTTATCTTCCAGGTATGTAAAGGTCAACCTTTCTTTCTTTTGGCATGTCTTAGTTGAAAGTAAGTTATGACACGAACCCCGAGGAGACTCTATTCTTGCGATCCGAGCATGTTTATAGTTCTTATTTGTTTCTTGATATACGTATTCTTAACGTAGTCGAATTATGGTTCTTATGTCTTTTGTATGACTAAATTTCAAAGGTTATATAAAGAATTTTGCTCCTAAAAGATTCTGTAACTACGAACGACCGTAACTTTCATAGACGAGCTCGGATCACTTCAAAACGTTCGTAGGAGATTCCATAATGAATAAGGTCCCCCAACTTTCATAGGCGGACTCGGATGGGGTTGATACCCGTCCGTGGGCCCCAAGACTTTCCTTTGTATAGTCCTAATGGTTTTTCTTTTAAAAGAACTTAATATGCTTATCGTCCCGACCCCGAGAATGATTACTTACTTATCTGTTGAGTTTGAAATAAGGATTGTTATGCATATGATTCCGATACGTAGTTATGATTTTTAAAACTCTGGTTGATATGTATCCAAGTAACATCCGAAAGAAACTAGATTGGACTATTGTCTTGGCTTATGAATGATGGTTTGTTTTGATTAATTTGTTGTGTCTTTATGAATGTTTTAAATTGCATATAGTTTCCCACGATTCTTCTCGTGCACATTATTATTAATTCCTTCGCCGAGTCCCGGGCCGGTTATCATCGTGTGCACTATGCTTTATTCCGAAGTATGATGAGTTTCTGAAATATGATGTGATTCTAAAATATGAACGAAGTATGATGTGATACGGAGATGTACAGAGATATGAAACCTTCCGAAGTATGATGAGTTGTGGCGCTCGAGACAGGAGGGGCGACCACGTTCCGTCCGTCGGGTCCCATTATGGACCGCATATGATATGTGTTTTTGACATGCATGATTTATGTTCGAGTAAGCATTCGACATTCGATTATTTATATTTGAAGCGTCTTGACATTGATCATTACACATATTTACGTACTTAGTATGCATGATTTGTACTTCGGATGCAAGCATGTTGGCATTCGGTTATTATGTTCACTTTACGTACACCTTACTTCGGTCATGATCATTCATTCTGTACTCTTGCTTTGCATACTCGGTCATATTTCGTAAATCGACCCCTTTCTTCGGGGTCGTTTCATGCCGCGCGGTACATACGGATGAGCCGAGGATATTATTAGCAAATGTTCCAGCTGGATTGGCGAGCTCCATTTCTTCCGGAGTGTTGCCGAGTTAGAGCATATGTGTGATATGGTATCTGGAGTTATGTTAGAGACTTTGCGAACGGTGTCGTGTATATAAGATGTCGCTTTGTAAAAAGCGGCATGTAAGCCGATGTATTGTTATGCATTGTGTTACAAACTTAATATGTTGCAGATTTTATTTGATTTGAGAAAAGACGAGAAACATGTTGTTCTTTGAAAAGTTTTCATTATGCATATATGTCATGATTTAAGGGCCCAATACGATTATGAGTATAACGAGAGTCGATGGGTTCGCTCGGCCCAAGTAAGGTCGGCGCCCATCACAACATCCACAGTCGGAAATTAGGGTGTGACAGATGGGCACATTGGTGCCTCAAACCACACCCCACCACCACTTAACAGTAACCAAATTCCTGAAACCGCTCACTCTATTCTCTCTTACCCATCCCGACATCGCTATACAACCAAGCGTCATCTCACTACCAACCGAGAAAACCACCCCTATTCCCCGGACTCGCCCTGCTGTTTCCTTTCATACACCTGTCACACCAGGCACCTTTTCACCCTATCAAGAAATTGACCATTATGAGGAGATGGAAAAAAGCGTGGAAGGTCGAGTAGGAAAAACAGAAAGAGAGGCTTGAGCGAAAGATGACCGCAATGTTGGAACGGTCTATGAGAACCACCCTCACTGGCACGGGCCTGAGCGATGACGATTTCTGTATGCATCCAAATTTGGATTTACCCGAGGGTTTCAAGGTGCCAAATTTTGAGCTATTTAATGGAATAGGTAATCCTAAAGCACACCTACGAGCCTACTGTGACAAGTTGGTCGGCGTCCGAGACAACCAAGCACTCATTATGAGGTTGCTCAGCTGAAGTTTGACTAGAGAAGCCTCAGAATAGTTCACAGTGCAAGACATACGCTGTTGGATCACATGGGAAGACATGTTTGCGGCTTTTATGGCAATATTATGCTTTATCATGGAAATAGTACCGGACAAGTACTATTTGGAAAATTCTAATAGAAATCCACCAAGAACTTTCGCGAGTATGCAAGTAGGTGGAGAACAAAAGCTTCCCAGGTACAATAACCCAATGGGCGAGGAAGAAATAGTGTCGGTCTTCATCCATTCGCAAGAAATGAACTTCTATGATAGAATGCTTCCAATGGTACGGAAGACCGTTCTCCGAACTAGTCAAAATGGGAGAGGCCATAGAAGATGGTCTCAAAACAGGCTGAATCATAAGTATGACCGGAAAGTCCTCTTGGTCTAGCTCAACTGGGTTTATAAGGAAGAAGAAGGAAGATGTGGGAAGCATATCCCATACTCGAAGCCCAAAATCCAAAAGAAGGGAAGAATTCTCAACAGAAGCATATGCTTCACCTCCCTCAAATACCTACATTCCCACTACTTATAGTACGGTGCCCTTATATTATGCGCAACCGACCTTCTAATCACCACCCAAATTGCCAAGCTCCATAAAATGCCTTCCAGTCACCACCCCTGAATTACCAAGCTCCACAGCCAAATTATCAAACTACCCCACCCTTCTACCGCACTCCACAAAATAACCAACCTAATGCTTACCAAAGTCAACCACCACCAAATGCCTATAATGAGCCACGTCACAATTTTGAAAAGAAACCAGCTCGAGTATTCACCCTACTGAATAATCCCGGACTGATTCATTCAAAAGATTAAGCATGGTTGGGATGATCCAGACGCTTCCCTCGAAGGTCGTCGACCCAAAGAACCGATTTTACCGAGCTGACCAGACATGTGCCTACCATTCCAATGGCATAGGACATAGTACTAAAGATTACATTAATCTCAAGTACAAAATATAGAACCTGATTGGCCGGAAGGAAATTGTACTCCAAACAGCCCCTCCAAATGTAAACAACAACCCTTTGCCAAAACATGGCAAGAATGTGATTCACATGATTGATAGAGAGGAAGACTGGGTTGCAAGAAGGCCCATAATCCTTGATTCTGTGAAAGAACTTGAGCGCACAGTAGCGTCATTGTCTTGGCAAGAACGTACGCAATTCAAAGTATTAATCCCTGCACTAGTGACAGTGCATATAACTCAAGTGACTCTAGCACCGCCTCGCAAGGAGTTCATAGTCCATGTTGCTACCGCACATAGCATTAGAAGATCAGGGAGATGCTACACTCCTAAGGACCTAGCCCAAGAAGCACCCCGAAGGGAGGGAAATCAGAAAAGGACTATCACCGAAGGTGAAGCTGAGGATTTCTGGTGCCGAATGTAGCCAAAGAAATACTTCATTATTGAGCACCTGAAGAAAACACCAGCCCAAATCTCGGTACAGGCATTTTTGCAAATTTCACCTCAACACCGCTTGGCTTTAATGAAGGTGTTGGAGGAAGCTCACCTCCTAGATGGAACAAGCAGTGAAAACCTGGCCGAAATGGTCGCTCCTATTATGGAGGAACATCAAATTGCCTTCACAGAGAAAGAGTTGCCCAAAGAAGGTATAAATCACAAAAAAGCGCTACATAACACTATTATGTGCCACAACAAAGTGGTAACTCGAGTATTAATCGACAACGGGGCAGGACTCAACATTTGTCCCGAGTCTACCCTAACTCATTTAGGATATGACCTTGGGAAGGTTCGTCAGAGACACATTTTAAAATAAAGAGAATTCAAAGGGAGATGTATTCGTATTTCCGT